>NW_026692965.1:0-94502 GCF_021218885.2 Marmota monax
TTGCAGAAATAGCCACAAACTACTCAAATTAATGAACTTTTCCAATTCATTGGATCAATCATGCAGTTGGAAGCTCACATTAGTTTATAAATTGATACCCTACCAGTTCATTAAATCCTAATTATGTCATTGATGCTTTATGTGAGCAATTCTCACAAAGATCTGAATTTTCTTTTATTTCTGGTTTTGATTTCCTTTTTTTTAATTTTCAGAGACAATCATTGCTCTATGCTTAGATTCTGTTTGAACTATGGATTATGGATATTATAGTATATAAATTTTAAAGTGAAAATGAGTATCCAATGGTCCAAGGAAGTAACTCAATTTTTTGTTTTATTTTCTAGAAAAAAGTACTTTGTAATAAATCTCTTTGTACGACTATGGACAGGGAAAATTATATTCATATATATTTGCAAATATAAATTTAAAACATGTACTTAAAATTAAAGCACTAAGATGAATAAGAATAACCAAAACAATGGATCAATGGCAAATCAACTAAGATATGTGTGTTTGTGTGTACCTGTGTATGCATGTGTGGCAGAGACAGACATATGAAAAAAGGCTGAGAGTTTTAAGGATTGAAAAATGTTTTTTTTTTTTTGTAAATAAAAACATTATAAATAAAAAGCACAGAACATTTTAGAATAAAAGAATAAGAATCCAAGAATATACTTTTGTCTGGGGTCTAGTAGTTCCAGTAGTCTATATTCCTGATATAGTTTTAAAGAAACTGAGCACCCACTCAGATTTCAAGTTAATCAAATTTAATTTGTGTGCATCTCAATCCAAAAACAGTTTTAAAAGTATAGCAGGAACAAATATAAAAATATTAAAATGAAGATACAAAAATTTGTTTTCTGTATTTCCATAATTGATTTAAACTTCTTCATGGTTCCAATTTCTATAAATAATATTGAGATAAAAGAGTATAAAGAAGGGTGAATAACCTAAACATTTCAAGTTATATCTGTCTCCCAGTTTAATGCCTTATATGAGATCATAACAATATTCGATCAATTCATATCAATTCATACTTCAACTTTATATTACAGTCATTTCTTCTCAACATGTGATGGGTCAAAGGGAGTTCAAGCAGTCAGATAATTTGTGGTAGGGGGCTTACTGTATACATGTCAATGACTTTCTTTTAGATCATTTCTAGCTTACCATGATTATGGCCATTGTCCTGCCTGGTTTCCTAGGTGCCCTATTGTCATACAACATGGATATTTGGTGAATTGTGAGAGTTGTGATTTTATCACAAGCAAGGCAATGCAATTGCTCTTGCTGCTGATCAAGTTCAGGATGATTCTCACAGGTATTCTTATTCTCCAGCAGTATTCATTATCTACCATCTGGTTAAAGATGTCCACTCTCTGAGCTCTGCAACAGTTACCTTATGCAGGCTTCAAGGGGCCAGCACAAGTCCTGTTGAATCTCATTATACCCAATTTCCATTATCTTGGAAGCAAAAGAACTCTTGCATTGCTTCAACCTCACAAAGTTGTGGAGAAAAATTAAGACAGTATCCTTATTTTCTGCCTCAATATGCCAAACACATTTTCACACTGTTTGACAATCCATATTAACATGGGAGCTTTCTGAAAGGCATTTTGCTCCCAAACAGCTGCACGATAGGTAGGAAACATGTATCACAAGTTTTCAACTATTTCTTAAATCTAGGTGGAAGTTCAACAGCCAGTCCTCATACCACCTTCTGTTTTGATACTAAAGGAAATTTAAGAACCCTAGTATCTGACTTCCTTTTCCTCTTTTTTTCATTTCTTAAGTCTTCCTCCCTGTTATGCTTTGGATATGAAATGCCCCAACAAAAACTTGTGTGTTAATGAAGGAATGATGAGAGGTGAAATTATTATATTATGAGAGCTGTAACCTAATCAATCCATATTAGTTTGGAGTAAGTGGGTGGTAACTGTAGGCAGGTAGGCTGTGGTTAGAGGAAGTAGGTCACTAGAGGCATGACTTTGGGGTTGATATTTTTGTCCATGCCTCTCGCTCTTTCTGCCTCCTGGCCAGTATAAACTGAACAGCTTTACTCCAACACAGCCTTTGGTTGTGAAGTACTGACTCACCTTAGGGCTCACTGTAACACAGTCTGCCAAACATGGACTGAACCTCTGAAACTGTAAGCCAAAATACACTTTTCCTTTCTAAGTTGTTCTCCTTAGGTATTTAGTCACAGCAACAAAAACCCAAATATCATACTCTCAGAACTGGTAAAAAGAATCCTTACTTTTACCTTTCCTTCCTGTCCATTGGAAACTTGTGCCTCTTCTCTTAGGATGCCTTATTATAGGAAGAATAACTAATAAGGGACAATTCACCATAATCATTTCAATATATGTTAATATGAATTTGACTATGTTCAATGGGGACATTAAATATACACACTCCTACAAATGTTCATAGAGGGCAATTGATACCACAAGAAAAAGTATCTAAGTACTCTAAATAGCTGTTATAATTTCTGTGGAAGGAGAGTAACATGGGAGCTCAAGCTATATTTTCTTGTCAAGAGGAAGAGGTGTGTAGAAGCAGACAAATGCAAATATAGAGAAATCTTTAATTTTTAAGTATACCTGTTTTGGTTTTGTCCCATCACAAATATTCTGAAATAAATCATAAATCTGACTGCTGTACTCTCCATTTTAAATGGTTCAAGATAAATATCAGTAAACATAGGCCCACTTGTCTTTCTCTTTGAGAGAGCATAATTTTAAAATATTCACAATAACTGAGATATGTAATCAACCCAAGTGCCCATTAATGGAAGAAGGAATAAAGAAAATGTGATCTATATATACATACAATAGGATATTATCCATCCTTTAAAAGAATGGAACCCTATTATTTTCTGCAAAATGGATGGAAGTGGAGGACATTATGTTAAGATAAATAGGTCAGGCACAGACAAATGCTGCATGTTCTTTCTGATATTCGGAAGTAAAAAAAAAATAAAATAAAAAGCATACTTTAGCACAGAGTAATGCACTAAAGGCCAAGAAGGGAGTCAGCAGAAGAGAAAGAGGAAGATTGGATAATGAGTACAAAAACCTATAGAGAAAGAACAAGGTCTGCTGTTGGATAACTACAGAAGAACTGTAATTCACCATAACAAATCATAAGTTTTATGAAGAGAGGGGCTCAATGGCTCCAAACCAAATGAGATGGTGAGAGAATCATGAATTACCCTGATTTCATCAGTTCACATTCATATGCATATATTGAAATATCATGCTGGATCCTAATAAATGCCAATCAATATAAACTAGTCAAAATTTTTAAATATAAAAATTCTTTAAAATATATATAACACTATTTTGTATATAGATCAAAACATACATTCTCTTTCATTACAGAAGTTACAATTATTGAAACATAGCAATATGTCCCCTTACACATTTTCATCTGCTCCTGATTTATACTATGTCTCTGTGTCACCTCAATGCTTAGTTGAGGTAATTTTTAAAATAGATATATTGTGTACATCTTTACTCCAGGCTGTATTTAAATTACTGAGAACAGTTATGTAAACAACACACGTCTTGCCTACAGGACCTCCACAGTCTGGTGGGAGTAAATAAAACATAAGCAGTTTCACATCAAATGATCATGTACGTGGATCAAGAATATAACAACCTAGATGCCACCAGAGCTCCAAGCAGAGGAATTTAACCCAACCTGTGGGAGTGAGGAAAGAAATCATTGAACTGGTGTCAGCAGAGGTTAGGAGAATCGTTTTCTTTTAATAACACAAAAGAACCTTCCAGAAAGAGGGAATTATAAAAGCAAAAATCATCTACCAGCAGCTGTTCATTACTAAAGCATAAAATTGTGAATATTGAATGTTGCAAGTGAGAGAAGAAAGTTCCACAGGAATTAGGTCAGACAAGACGCTGCCTGCCATGCTAAGAAGCCACCTGATTTTATCTGATATGCAATGAAGAGTCTGACATTGTTCATGACTGATTAAGCACACGTTTTATATGGTTTATTCTAATTTCAATAGGAAGGACAGACTTCAAGTGGGTCCACAAGGAGTTCAATGTGTCAACTTTCCTAGGCTAAAAGACCCATATAGTTGGCCAACAATAGTCTGGATTTTGCTGTGAATGTAATTTTTAGGAAAAGAAAAAGAAAAAAAAATTAAATCAGTAGTCTTTGACTAAATCAGATTACCCTCTACAGTATGGGTGAACCTCATCAAATTGGTTAAGCACCTAAAAAGAAGGAATGATATACCCCACGTACCACCAGCAGTCTGCCTTTGGCCCTGAGCTGCTGTGTCAACCCTCCCCTGGGTCTTCAGCCAGATGGCCTTCACAGAAGACTTTGGATTTCCAGCCTTCACAACATAATCACATGAGCCAATTCTTTAAAATATCCCTCTGTGTTGCTCTATTTATCCAAATTATTGCCTCTGTTTCTCTGGAGAACCTAACTAATAGGAAATATTACAACCAAACTAACAAGAAATATTATACACTTTAATGTCCTTAATTAGATTAGAGAACTCTAGGGTCAGGGAAGGCTGGGGAAAGGAGGTAAGTTTTATTTGGGCGATCTAGCCTTGAGAGGGCTATGGAAGCAGAGCACTGAGCTCTCCGGAAAGTCTTATTTCACATACCAATCTGGAGCCCAGAGGTAAATACCAAATGTCTTCTTTGATATAATGAGAGCAACTAAGAACAGAGCAGGGAGGAAGAGCAGGAAGAAAAGATTAACATTAAACAGAGACATGAGGTGGGAGGGAAAGGGAGAGAAAAGGGAAATTGCATGGTAATGGAGGGAGACCCTCATTGTTATACAAAATTACATATAAGAGGTTGTGAGGGGAATGGGAAAATAAACAAGGAGAGAAATGAATTACAGTAGATGGGGTAGAGAGAGAAGATGGGAGGGGAGGGGAGGGGGGATAGTTG
Source organism: Marmota monax (assembly GCF_021218885.2). Classification (NCBI taxonomy): domain Eukaryota; kingdom Metazoa; phylum Chordata; class Mammalia; order Rodentia; family Sciuridae; genus Marmota; species Marmota monax. The sequence goes on from NW_026692965.1 coordinate 4,947, forward strand.
AGGATAGGAAAGGTAGCAGAATACAACAGTTACTAATAGGGCATTATGTAAAAATGTGGATGTGTAACCGATGTGATTCTGCAATCTGTATTTGGGGTAAAATTGGGAGTTCATAACCAACTTGAATCTAATGCATGAAATATGATGTGTCAAGAGCTTTGTAATGTTTTGAACAACCAATAAAAAAAAAGTTGATTACAGGGATGCCTATATCATTAAATGTTCACAAATTCATAAAGCATTACATAAAATTTCATGGGTATTGAATGCATAAAGCACATTTATACACTATGTGCAATAAACCGATTTTTTATTAAAAAAAAAAAAAGTCCTTACCTTCAATTCTGTTAGTGCCTCTTCCTACCTCACCTGCCCTGCCCTGCTCCACCTCTAAATTTAGTAATGAGGGCACACTTGTACAGTGAGAAGAGGAAAGGGTGGACCCACAGTCCTGAGACGAAATTGAAGAAGTGTCAAGAAAAGCCTATGAAGGAAATCAATCATGAATTACCAAGAGAAATTCTGGCAGAAACAACAAAAGAGAACCTGAGACAGCCGGGTAGAGAGAAGGTCCTTTGAATGATATGTAAGATATGACTCCCTACGGTGAATGATACTTTCCATTCACATCAGGTAATGACTTCTATGGTTTCAAAGGGGAACATTTTATGTGAGCAATATATATTTATTCTTAGTTTTTAAAACACTGTTATTTTCTTCCCTCAAGTTCCTACAATTTTCTATCTTCTTCTTGAATTTTTAAATTGTTATCAAACTCTGTCTTGATATTGATCTTCTTTCATTAGAGACACCACAAATATTACTATGTACTATGAGAATTTTTACAACTGAATATTAGCTTTGTATAAAGTTTTATCTGTCTTTGATCTCTTTATCCTGCTTCTGAGTTGAGAACTTTATTATCTGTAAACTGGATATCTGTTATATTATATGCCTTACTCTTTCTTTATGATCTTTATCTTTCTTCTTGTTTCCCAGATTTTGTTGTTTTTTTCTCCATGGATTGTTCTCTGTCTCATTAGTTTGATTTTTCTGTGATAATATTTATGTTTGCCATGTCTACCTTGATTATATTTCCACTTTTATGTATTTATTTATTTTAGGAGCTACTGGGGATTGAACTCAGGGACATTTTGCCCCTGAGATACATTCCAAGCCCTACTTTGTAGATCACTTAGAGACAGGGTTGCCACTGAATTGCTTGGCACCTTGGTTTTGCTGAGGCTAGTATTAAATTTAAGATCCTCCTGCCTTGGTCTCCTGAGCTACTGGGATTACAGGAGTGCACCACTGTACCTGGCTCCACTTTATTTTTAATTAGTCATTTTAACTTCATAATATTATGATTTGGTGATCATATATCTTATTTATCAGATATATTCCCTCTAATTTTTTTTGGTGAGGATAATATGTAATCATTTGTAAGATGTTCTATTTCATAAAATTATCACAGTATCTCATGGAAATTGTTTTTATCTTAATAGTTAGAAAATTATTCTTCTGTTACAAAATAAAATTTTTACCTACCATCTGCTGAGCCTTGGAATTGTTTTTCATTCATAAACAGAGATATGTGCTTAGATGTCTGGACTGCTATTAGCTGCCTTTTGTAATTATTTAAGTTTTGTTAACTTAATTTCTTTATAGTGATATAAAAATGTCAAATACTGCTCGTGTGCTGGAGTAGATAATGAACAGATGTTAGCTCCTCTTTCTAGGACTTTAACTATCATTCATATTTCTCATATAATGCAAATATTTGCCTCTTTACTTGGATCTTCACCAGAAAAAAAAAAGCCTTATTGTAAAACATCAGAATCTATTTAAGGAGGAATATTCAATCCTTCTATTCATTAATAGCTTTTAAAGGAATCATGGCACAGGGACACAGAAGCAAGTGAAAACTTTATAAGACAGTTCATCAAAAATGTCTTTCCTGCACTAATATTTAGCTTTGAATGTATGAAGGAGTGTTGTTTATCCTATCACTTGTCACACAGGGCCTGTTTATACACGTTCTCTTTCTTATTTTTGAGTTAAGGGAATTATGAAGTAGACTGAGGATTTTTTATACCCACTTGGTATCCTGGCACAGTTATAAAACCTATGACTTAGTGGGTTTTATGACAATTTGTCACTTCATCGTTCCATTAATTAAGACAACTGTACACATTTGTGAGTTATTTGGTTTATGTTGTTCATTTGCCTTATTTCCGATCACTATTATGGATTTTTATTTGGCATTTTTTATAAATATTTTTTTTTGAAAACTCTGGATCAGTAGTCATTTTTAGACCTCTCTGCTAAGGCTGTTAGACTTATTTAATCATCAAAATATACAGTGGATTAGATGTCATTATTATTTTACAAATAAAAAAAATGAAATTGACACGTAAATGTTAAAGAATTCTTTAAAATTCATTCAGTTAGAAAAGGAAGAAGCCACAGGCTAAACAAACATTTAAGTACAAAATCTGACCTTGTACACATTAGGTATGTTGATTTTCTTTAGTCTTTCTATTCTGCTTATTGATTTTATTGGAAAGTCTTTATACCATTATATACAATATTATTAGGGATAATATTTAGAATGATGGTTATTAAAATATATATATATATATATATATATATATATATAAAATATAATATTATTAAAATTCTGTTAGTATTTTAAAGTTTTAATTTCTTGTTCCTTATCGTGGATGCAGTATGTTTAGACACATGGACTTAATTCAGACTTGGTATGCTCAAACTCCTTTAAGAAACTTGTTCAGTTATTTTTTTTTTAATCTTTTAACTGTCAAATAATTGTCTGGATACTTCTTGGTATCTTCTGTGCTTCTGCTGAATTCTTAAAACAAACTTTACCGCTTACGGGAAATAATTACATAATGACAGTAGTAAAAAGAGACTCCAAATATTCTAGTTAATTATCCTGGGAACACAAATAAAAATAAATAATTTCCATATAAACTACAATGGCACAAAAAGTACTGTGTAACGAGACTAAATCTATATCTTTTACCTGTCCATGTTGCCCGTGATGCTGTGGTCACTTAAGCATATTTATATTTGATCATAACATATAATTGCAAAAATTAAGGAATCATAGCCTACTTACAATTTTAGCTGAGAATATATTTAGCCAAGGTGTAACATCTATAAGAATTCAGAATAATTGTGCAAATATGGTAATTTTTTTTTTGGTTTTTTTCTTCAATTCATACCAGAAATCAACAACCAAAATGCTCATCAGTCTCTGGTTCCTGTGATTGTTCTTTATTTATAATCTTTTGAGTTTTCACAAATTTTTTGATTCTTAATATTTTCACACTTTTCTGAGTAATCTATTCTGTAATCCTTTCTGGCCACACCATGTGCCCTGTGATCACATCACTGTGTAATTTTTATTCCCACCTTTTTGTCCCATGTCTGACAGGTAGCTTTGACTCTACTTTTAGATGTTGCACTATACTCTCTAAACCTGGAAATGTAGTAAAACAGTTCTTCCAAGAAAGGCTGCACATTTAAACTTAGGTTGTTATAGACAATGCATTATATGAAGAAATCCTACCTTATTTTCAAATTCTCATAGGTAAATACAATGGTGTTATGATTTGGATATGAGGTGTCACTCTGGAACCTCCTGTTAATGCAGGGTTATTCAAAGGTGAAATGATTCAATTATGAGATCTGAAACCTATTCAGTCCATTGTAGTTTTATGGACTAATTGTTGGAGTAGTGGAGTGGCTGGAGGAGGTGGAAAATTGGAGGTGTGCCTTGAAAGGGTTTATCTTCCCTGCAGCACCCCCCTTTCTCTCTCTCCCCTTCTTTCTCTCTCTCTCTATATTTCTCACTCTATCTCTATCTCTCTGCTTCCTGGCTGACATAATCTGCATAGATTTCCTCAACCATAACCTTCCACCATGAGGCTCTGCCTCCCTTTGGGCCCAGAGTGATGGAATAAGACCACCACAGACTGAACCTCTGAAACTATCAGCCCAGATAAACTTTTCCTCTAATTGTTCTTGTCAGGTATTTTAGTCATAGCAATGTAAAACTGACTAACACACAAGGTATTTAAATCTAACCTGTGCTTCTGCTGAATTTAACTTTAAACTTCTAGGTCTGATGTGGCTTCAGAGGAATATGGCTCAAATGCATGTTGCAATGATTAACTATGTGAGGAGAAAGTTTAGAGCACACTCAAATACCAGGAAAGGTGGGAAGTATAGGTTTGATTGACCATCTAGGCCTTGGATTCCTTCAGATTATAAAAACTTTTAGGAGTAATCTAAAATTGATTTTACTTTTTAAATTGAATTAAAAATAAAAAAAGATACTAGAAGTATACAAAAGGGGAAAATCACAGTCATTTTTATCACTGTGTCAAATACAGAGGACTCAAATGAAAGCAAATGAAGGGTTATTAATAATTTAGGTAAAACTATAAAAAAGAAGTTGTTCCCTAGAATTAGAGGTTGTCAGAGACTCAGAATCAGACACAGTATTGAGAAATAATAATAATAGGCTTTAATATTCTCTCATTTCAAGATGTTGACATGGGAAAGTTGAAGGTGGGCTAACTGAAAGTGAAACATTTTAATGACTGATTTGAGCTTTTATTCTCCATTTGCTTCTGAGTTGGAAATTGGGGCCAAAGAAACTAGGTCAATTGTACAGAGGTTGTGGGTCAGAGTTCTAGTGTCAAAGAAGACCTGTTTTTTCCTTTTACATATTTAACCTCTAAACAGGTTAATTCTGTATTGTTTTAATTATAAATTAAGAAGCTATAAACATTTCTTAATTTCAACCCTTATACAATATTAATCTAAATATATTATGAAGCATAGTTTAATTAAGAATGTTTCTTCTTTAAGAACATTGAATCATTGCTAAACTGGACATTTAGGGCTGGCAGGGAAGCATTTTTAAAGTTATCACACGTTCAAAATAGAAGAAGTAAATTATCTTTGGTCTTTCCAATAAAACAAAACAAGAAACAAGTAACTTAGCACCCGAAATCTGAGTTCAAATTCTTGTGCCATTACTAATAATGTATCTTTGACCAAGTTAATTTAATCTGTAAATGGGAATTATAATAATAACAGTTTCACTGGGATTTTAGGAGAAATGACTTAACATGAATAATTTCATTAGCTATAATTATGATTTAAATAATCAGTTATATAATTATTATTTAGTTTATTTCCTCATTAACTATGATAATGAAGTACTTCCCTCATTATAGTTGCCCACCAGAAGAGAGACTGCACTGAATACTTCTTGAATAAAATCGTGTGGCCTCACCTCTATGATATTATGATTCTGACCATCTATGATACTATATGTATAAATATAGATGGAATAACCAAAGCTATAATTTAAAAAGTTAAAATCAGCCAAGTTCAGTGGTGCACACCTATAATCACAGTGGTTTGACAGGCTGAGGCAGGAGGATTTCAAGTTTGAGGCCAGCCTGAGGGACTTAGTGAGGTTTAAGCAACTTAGTGAGATCCTATCTCAAAATATAAAAAAGGGCTGGGAATATATCTAAGTGGTAAAGTGTCCCTGGGTTCAATTCTTGCTTTTTTTAAAAATATATATATATTTCAATTCCTGGTTTTAAAAAAGTTATATATACTTTCAGGAAAACAATTTGTCAGTATTCAGTGCTGTTTTGAATAGGTGCATTTATATTAACAGGCATTATCTCACACTGTGTTCTTTAATTGTAATTGTGCATGTATATTCTTCAAATATTCTGTTAGGCACAAATAGTTAAATACCTTTGATTCAGATCTGAGGAATTGCTTTTGCATTAATTATTTTCCATGGTATATATCAACATGACAATTTTCACATATTCATTACTGATTCTACGAAAAATTTCAAATGTCACATTTATATTATGTTATTAACCAAATCATCTATATCCTTCAGCAATAAGGATTTTACAAATCTCATTCTTCATTCTTTATCTGTAGCATTCTTATAAGCAAGCTTAAATATATCATCAAGCATTTAACTTTCAAAAGAGGATTATTATAAATAGGATTACATATTTATTTAGCTTAATTACTGAGATGGAAACAATAAATTCTAAGTAGGGTAACCTAAATAATTTCCCAGAATACTTCTGTACAAAGTATAATTTACCTTATATTGAAAATACTGTGAAGAAACATCAATTAATAAATGAAGTTGTAAATTGAATTCTTAAAGGAAAAGATATTTCTTATTTGATTTTTTAAATACTTTATATTTTCAAGTTTAATTAAAGGAACACTAAGAAATAAGTTAGTGTCCTTTACGTTTCAAATGGCATTAATCATTATGCAAAACTGTATCTTTTCCACTGTTTGCAAGTTTATTTTAAAAAGATAATTTATCAATGTTTCATGTAATAAATCAATGCAATCTCCAGTTTAGAAATTCTGATTATATTTCATAAAGTAAAATATATAAGAGGATTATGTATTTTAGTTTCATAAATTCTCAAGTTATTAATATTTAATGACAAAAAAAATTCTGGATATAATATTGTTTCAATTGATTTTAGGTGAATTTCCTACACTGTATCAATGGATTTATTTTGCCACAGTCTACGTATTTATTAAATTAAAAACTTAAGAATGTTATAAAATGAAGGTGCTTTTAAAAATATGACTAGAGTCACTATATCCCAGCGCAGTGACACACGCCTATATACCAGTGACTCCATAGGCCCGGCAGGAGGATCACAAGTTCAAAATCAACTTCGGCTGTTTAGCAAGACCCTGAGCAACTTAGTGCCTCAAAATAAATTAAAAAAAAAAAAAATTAGAAGGTTTGGGATGTGGCACAGTGGTAAAGTGCCCCTGGGTTCAATCCCTAGTACCAAATAAAGAAAAAAGAAAAGAAAAGAAAAGAATTGTTTAAAACCAGAGGCTCCAGAAAAATTAACTTTTGAAAATACTAACCATAAATTGAAGATAACCTTAGATATATCCTATCCAAGCTTAGCGAATTTAAGGGGAAAGTTTTACCTTGAATACTTTACCTGACTCAATTTTATAAACATACTTGGCTTTACCCATGGGTTAATTTCTATTTAGATTCTAGTCTACATAGAAAAAGCAGAAAAAAGCAACTCAAGCCAGTTAAGCACATGGTATTTAGAATACAGACATCATAAACTCATCTTTCCCCTCATCCCTCCCACACACATACACTGACCAATTAGTTCCTGTTTCGTTGGAAGATCAAAAAAGAAGGAAAGGTCAAGAGAAGACCTAGTTGCTAACACCATTGATTTTTGATTGGTGTTTCATAATTTAGATTCTGGTCACTATGATTGTACATTTCCCTGGTATAATTTACTGTTAGGTGTCCCATTGAATCATCTGAAAATATTTTTTATATAAATAATTAGAAACATGAAGCTTTATGCTATTTAGATGCATTTATAAATAAAGAGTATGTTGTTTGGGGTAGAAAGTTTTTTTTTTTTTTTTTTGGATAACAGGGATTGAACCCAGGAGTACTTTATCACTGAGCCACATAGCCACATCCCCAGCCTTTTGTATTTTGAGATAGAGTTGCATCAGCTTCCTGGGTTGCTGAGATTACAGGCATGAACTACTGTACCCAGCTGGGGAAAGCTGTTTTGCTGAGAGTTTATTGTTTTTCCATAGGATAAGAAAAACATAACATGCATTGATGCATTGTGCATTTGGACACTGGCTACAGAGATAAAACAAAAAGGAGATCTAATCTGTGTCAAAATTATTTTTTTATTAGTCATACAATTTGCAAAATTTGGGTCATATAACTTATCATTTTTCAAAGGTGACCTTTATGTGTATAGATTTATAACAGAAAAACTTGAATTTAAGTGAAATAGAAGAAATTTGGGTACAACATTAAGTATGCAGAATTACTGCAAATATGTCTAACTTTTACATAATCATTTATACCAATACCATACCATACCTGAAAGGAGCCTGGCCTAGGATTGATCATAGAAGCACACCAAGGCCAAAGGTCAAAGTAGATTTATTGTCAGAAGCCTTACAGACTATCCTGCACAGACAAGGAGAGAACAGCAACATCCTCTCAAGAGTTATTTTTTATAGGCAAAATTATGGCCATGGGTTAGGGGCAGGGTTAGCACTTTGAATTGGCATAGCAACCATCACCTAATTTCTTGGAAGGCAAGTTTCTATTTCTCAAGGATAGAGATGGGCAACTTTTTACTCCTCAAGGATGTGCATAAGAATTCTTATTCTTAAGAATAAGGACTGTATTCATAAAGTGGGGGTGGGGGAAAGGAAGATGGCTATAGTTATGCCAGCAATACCATATCAACACCTATACTGTCAACAACTCACTAGAAAATACTCTTTAACTCAGAGAGAGAGAAAAAAAAAGCAATCTTTTTTATTCTACATTGACTCCAGGAGGATTATGGCGAATGCAGTCATGATCAATGACCTGTCCTGGAGAGAAAGAGGTAACACTGGGTGGAAGGAGACACTGAATTTCCATGTGATTGCCACAAAGTCCTCAACTTTTCCCCAGGCACCATGGAGCTAAAATACTGCAGAGGAGGCCCTTCTGGAGGCAAACAGGTTCAGGACCTGGTACCCCCATATGTACCTCTTCGATTATACAGGGTGACCATCTTCTGCTTAAGATAGTTTCTGAAGAGAGACTCAGCTGAGAATCATCAGCCGCCAACCCTGCTAATGGCATGGAAATAATACAAGGTATAATACAGACATTGGTATTGAATCAACTTACACAACATTCATAACCCTGGGATAACTCATTACTCATGATTAAAAATAAATAAAGGGAACACATTTATTCTTTAGATGTGATTGAACAACACAGTGTATATGGGGTATTTCAAAAGAGGAGGTAAGAGCTCTCTGAAATGTCAGAATTTGGTTTGGCTTAATTTTTTTTTAATATTGGTCAAATCTTATATGTTATCATCATCTCTTGTCTACCTTCAATATTGGCATTTCTCCATTTGAAGGCCCTTAAGAAGTATAGGCCATATGAGTATAAAATTATTCAAGAACAAGTGGAACCAACATAACAAATATTTTTATGAGGTAGTACTACTTTTCCACTGAACTCCATCCACAACCTTTCTTATTTTTAAAAAATTGGGAGAGGTTCATGTTCAGTTGCTAAGAGTCTTGCTAAGTTGCTGAGGCTGGGATCAAACTTGTGATCCTCCTGCTCAACTCCCTGAGTTGCTAGGATTGAAGGAGTGTTCTACCACCCTGAGCAGCATAGGACATCTAATAGGCCCTGAAATAAATGATTCCCTGAAAGAGTTTCTGTCCACAATTTTAATGAAAGAAACTACAGTGATTTATGTTTAGAAGGTGAGTTATCCAAGTAAAAATCATAATTCAATAAATAATCTTTTATCTTTCATTAATTTTACTTAAAACAAATTTGTTTTTTCTTAAGCATTATCATCTGCTATTTTATCCTTGTCACTTTAAAGTTGATCTTTATAAAGAACGAAATCTTGATATGTGTGGGGAAATGATTCCAAAATCATCCTCCAATGTCACCCTCCATGGAGACCAAAATCTGAGGATGTCTGTGTTTATCATGTAAAATGTTATAGTATTTGTACATAACCTATGCACATTCTCCTCTATACTTTATATCACCTGTATATAGCTTATAATACCTAATACAATGTAAGTGCTATGTAAATAATATTATACTATATTCTTTAGGAATAATGATAAGAAAAATAATCTGTACATATTTAGGATAAATTCATTTTTTTATTTCAAATATTTTCAGTCTCTGGTTGGCTGACTCCTCTATTTCCTTTTGTCAATACACCCAGGGTGACAGGTCTTCATGCAAAACATGGATAGAATTCCAAATGGGAATCTTGTTCAGTGAAGTACATCAGAAAAGGAAATGAAAGGAGGTAGTTCATTAAGTGGTTATGATAGAAGTCCATAAATCTTTCTATTATGAGATTTAAGTTTATTTTGTATTTAAGCATAAGTAAAAGATATCCACAATAAAATGATTAAGTCAAGTTGCATGAATGGAGCTACCAAAAGAGTAAGCAATATCCTTTTGCAAAATAAGCATATATTATTGTAGGCATGGAAATGAAACCAGATTAATCAGAGGGAGCATCATGTCCTTTCTTCCTCTAAGTACCAAAGGAAACATCACCAGGGAAGCCAATTGGATGAGTTGCTTCTCATCCAAAGGTGGGCAGAGGGGCATATTTTCGAGTTCTTCAGCTTAGCCTGTTTCCTAGAACTAAATTCAATTTAAGGTAAGAATCATTGAAGAGGAAGAAAATTAAAATATTTCTTAATCTACTATCCAATGGATCATTAAAGACTAAATTTCCATATAGGTTTTTCCATATGAGTAATTTTTACCCACATGCTTGGTATTTTTAGCAGATGCACATCAGAGGAAAAAAGTGTTACTGATCTTGGATCAGGTGTATCTTTTATAAAATATGCACTGACCGCATCTTGGTATGTTTGAGAGTCTCCTTTCCTCTTAAGGAACAGTTTTGTTAGTTTTGAAAACTTCTTGCTAATTTTTTGAAGTAAAACCAAACTGATATCAAAGGAATACACTTTTTCAATTGGCATAGTATTACTTTTAAGAACTCATTATTAATTCATACAGTCTTTAAAACATTTAAGTTTTCACTGATAGGCATTTTTTAAAACTGTAATTATGGGAAAGAAAACAACCAAGGTCATTTTGTATTGAAATAATAAAGTATAATTCAGATAGATTTCCAAAGATAGTTTTATTTTTTATTTTTAAAAGTAAAATTTTAACCTATATAAAATACATGTTTTAAATAAAGATTACTAAATAAACTTGAGAATAAAAGTTTAAAAATTTGACTCTTATGAGCATATTGAGGTAAGTATTACATAGTAATGTTTTGCTTTTAAATTATTTTAAATTACATTTTTCCTATATGATTCCTTTTAGAGACTTGGGCAGTACTGCATGTGCTATATAAATCTCTTTTTTATTTTATGCTGTGGCATAAACTTATTCAAAATCATTAGTATTTTTGGAAATTAATTTTTAATGATTAATATTATGAATATAACTTTATTTTTATGGCTTTAATTCCTCTCTTTTTTATATCTTTACATTGCTTTTGTAAACATAAATTATGCTTATTCAGACACAAATGTTTTGTCTTTATTTCTGGTGATTGTTTTAGGGTACATAAATGATGTTGAAATTATTCTTTAAAAACCTGTCATTCAATCTAAAATATAGAATTAATTTCAAGTTATTTTTTCAAAAAGGAAAAAAATGTATTTTTATTGCCAAGTGTGACTATACAGTCATTGTGTTTGCCATTATTTTTAATAAAACTTTAGTTATCTTTAGGTGGTAGGCACCAAGTGATTATAAAATAATCATGTTATATATTTTTATCTAAATACATACATATATCTACATGTACATTTATACAGACATACACAAATATTTAAGGTGATATTTGAAGAATACCTTACTCTATGGTTAAAACTATTATTAAAGAAAAAAGGAGAAATATTTGATAATTTGTTAAGTTTGAAAATAGTTTTTAAAAACTGATAACAAAAAGTTCTGGAGAAAACAGAGTAATAGGAGCTCTCATTCATTGCTGTGGAAATGTAAAATAATAAAGCCAATTTAGAAGATAGTTTGGCAGTTTCTGACAAAATTAAATATATCCTAACCATACAATCTAGAAATTGTGTTTCTTGGTATTTACACAAATGAGTTTAAAAGTCATTTCCACACATGCAAAAATCTATACATAGATGATTATGCTTGCTTTATTTATAACTATGAAAATTTTGAAGCAACCAAGATGTTCTCTATCAGGTAAATGGATAAATAAGCTATGGTATGTATATACAGACAATAGACTATTATTCAGTGCTAAAAGTAAATGAAATATCAAGCTGGGTACAATGGCACATGCCTGTAATCTCAGCAGCTCAGGAGTCTGAGGCAGGAGGATCTCAAGTTCAAAGCCAGCGTCAGCAAAAGCGAGGTGCTAAGTAACTCAGTGAGACTTCTATCTAAATAAAATACAAAATAAGGCTGGGATGTGGCTCAATTTTCGAGTGCCCCTGAGTTCAATCCCTGGCAACCCATTCCCCCGACCACCAAAAAAAAAGAAAAAGAAAGAAAGAAAAGAAATGAATTACCAAGCTGTTGAAAAGATATGCAGAGATTCAAGTGCATATTTCTAAGTGAAAGAAGACAATCTGAAAAGGCTACATATTATGATTCCAACTATATTACATTCAGGAAGAAAAGATAGAAAAGAACCAGTGGTTGCCAGGGGATAAGGGGACAGAAAAATACATATACAGAACCCAGAGGATTTATAGTGAAACACTTCTGTATGATATAATAATGAGTGCATGACATTATACATTTATCAAAACTCGCAGAATGTACAATACCAAGAGTGAATCCTAATGTAAGAGGTGTACCTCAGGCAATAACAATGTGTCAATGATCATCAATTATACTGTTTCACTCTGGTATGGAATGTTGATATTGAACCAAAACTCAGTGTTGCAATAAAAGAAAATTTGCTCTAGAATAAATACTATTTAAACTATTTTTAAAATAGTATTTAACTTCTATGTTAATATTCATTCTTAAGGATACTAGTGATACTATTTATCCACGAGTCTTCACTATACTTGTGACTGTTCTTTGGCTAGCAGAATGCCGATAACTTATGGCAGACCATTTTTAAGCCTGGGCCTCTAGATATGCTATTTAGATAGTACATTTCTGTACTTTTCCTTGAAACTTTTAACCTGATTAAGAATGACTAGTATACTTGAAGATGAAAACCAAGTGACCCAGGCAATCCTGCCAACTGTCAAAAGATGACCAAATATTTGAATAAGGCCATTCTCAGCCAGCGAACCCCAAGGTGACCACAGAGCTGTTCACGAGGACACTGCCAACATCAGCTGAGTCTGGAGGAGCTGCTCAGTCAGATTTCCTGAGTAACTACTGGGATCTGTGATTTTAACGTATCCTGATGGCAACAGGTAATTGGTTCACTGTACCTACTTTAAGTGCCTGTTTTAATCATAAGATTAAAACATTGCTCAAATAAAGAATTACTTTTGATTTTTACACAGGAGAACAAAAGTTTAAAAAAAATACTGTGATTCTATTATCAATGTTATTAATTAATGTTATTAATAATGATTAGTTTGCATTTGAAAAACCTGCATTTGAAATTTCAAATTTGCGTTTGAAGAAAAGTATTAATAGAAAAGGAATTATGATGAACAAAAATGTTAATACCTCAATATCTCTTAGCTTTGCCTCATTTAAAAATTAAGTAGAAAAATATTTTTCATGTCCCTATAAAAAGGCAGGCATACTTATGTAAGAATTTATCAAATTGTTGTAAAATAGTAAAATACTTCCTAAGTAGAAAAGAAAGTTATCTTTTGACTAGACTGGCTTGTGGAAAATATCAACAGAAAAATGATTTCTAAGGAGTTAGAATAAATTGAGTCTATAGTGCTAGACAAGGATCCAGATATTTAACTCTTTTGCTTATTAGCTATATGAAAAATGAGAGATACTGATATATGTCTTACAGGAATATTATATTAGTTAGAAGAAAATGTACGAAGCACACTGTTTAATGAATACTCATTCCTTTTCCCTTTTACTAACACTAGTTTTCTATATTTTCAAGTACATAAATATTCACATACTTTCCTAAATGTATAAAATATATTTGAGTGTAATTTTTGGGTATTTTGCTTATTCTCTGCTCCTCATTATCTGCTTGATAGCCAACTTCTTAGAGAAATATAAAGCATCAATATTCCTTTTATCTCAGCAATCCTGGATAAAACATGTATGAAAAAATTAGTTGAAAATGGAATTTCATTTATAAACTGCAATTGTCTATATGCTGGAATAAAATGCATATTATAATGTAAATAGATACATTTTTGATGTTTATGCAACTTAATTGCTTTTGAAAATCATGTTATTAGGATGTTAATGCACATTAAAAATAAATGCCTCTATTGGTATGAATACGCTCATGCATGTTTATGTAGGTCTCATATATATTTATATTTAATACTTCTCTTCATTGAATAGAACTAGTAAAATAATTCTGATCAGTTTATGTGAAGATTTTTAACACATGTCCTTTGCTTTTGCAGTTTAGTTTAAGTCAAGAGAGTATAAAGAGAATATCAGAGCTAACAGGGGACATTTCAAAGTTTTCTAACCCCAGAAAAATACCACATTTTGGAATAGCAAAAACATGTGAATTACAAGAAAACAAATATGCACCTTTTAAATGATATTATTGAGTTCCAGAATTTTATAAACAAGTAGAATAGCAGTTGAACACTTGGCACTGTGTCATGGCCCAACACCAGTGCTTGTGGGAATGGTGTGGATGGATGCCTCCCTTGAAGCATCAGCCACCAGCTGATGAAATAGCCTTCAGCCCAGAGTAATTAACTTCAAGGGAGTTTTAATGGTCATTTCCTAGAGATACCTCAAAATACTGGCACTGACAGAAAATTCCCAAGTAAAACTGCTTATAATAAATATTCCTCTTTATTTGATCTGAGGTTCAGTTCACAAAGCAACTTTAAAAAGTCTATGATGTCACTATTACTCAAAAAATACATTCTTTAGAATTCTTACACAATATCATTTGAATTAAAATAATATCTCTTAACTTTGAAACAATAAATATTTCAATTATGCTTTTGCAAGGCAAATGCTTTTCTTTGTTTATGACACACCAAAAAAAACATGAATCCTTCTTAAGATAATCATTTTTCCTTCATTTCAAAACTTAAAATCCCCTCCAAAAAAATCCTGCTAAAATTGTCAAGTTATTTAAGATGCACTTTGTGTTATTATTTATGGGAATAAGTACACAGAAGGCAAGATGGAAATACACATATATTTCATTACATTCAGTACGATTTAACCTAATCAATGTTCAGCCTCTGAATCATCCACATAGGCAAATGGTTTTAACCTTCTGGAATTCCATCCCCTCTTAGGTAAAAAGAAGGCACTAAATTATTCTTTTCCACTTCAAGTGTAATATACAATATATTAAACATAAGAAAAAAATGTCTATCATCTCTAGAGTTTATTTTATTATTCATAACTAAATAACTTAATCCTTAGTTTTCTCCTGCAATGTATCTGATATCCTAATGAATTTCATTTTTTAAATAGTATGTATAGTTCATGATTTTTCTTTTTTTTATTGGTTGTTCAAAATATTACAAAGCTCTTGACATATCATATTTCATATATTAGATTCAAGTGAGTTATGAACTCCCATTTTTACCCCAAATACAGATTGCAGAATCACAAGGATTATACATCCACATTTTTACATAATGCCATATTAGTAACTGTTGTATTCTGCTACCTTTCCTATCCTCTACTATCCCCCCTCCGCTCCCCTCTTCTCTCTCTACCCCATCTACTGTAATTCATTTCTCTCGTTTTTTTCCCATTCCCCTCACAACCTCTTATATATAATTTTGTATAACAATGAGGGTCTCCTTCCATTTCCATGCAATTTCCCTTTTGTCTCCCTTTCCCTCCCATCTCATGTCTCTGTTTAATGTTAATCTTTTCCTCCTGCTCTTCCTCTCTGCTCTGTTCTTAGTTGCTCTCATTATATCAAAGAAGACATTTGGCATTTGTTTTTTAGGGATTGGCTAGCTTCACTTAGCATAATCTGCTCTAATGCCATCCATTTCCCTGCAAATTCCATGATTTTGTCATTTTTTAGTGCTGCGTAATACTCCATTGTGTATAAATGCCACATTTTTTTTTTTATCCATTCATCTATTGAAGGGCATCTGGTTTGGTTCCACAGTCTAGCTATTGTGAATTGTGTTGCTATGAACATTGATGTGGCAGTATCCCTGTAGTACGCTCTTTTAAGGTCTTCAGGGAATAGTCTGAGAAGGGCAATAGCTGGGTCAAATGGTGGTTCCATTCCCAGCTTTCCCAGGAATCTCCATACTGCTTTCCAAATTGGCCGCACCAATTTGCAGTCCCACCAGCAATGTACAAGAGTACCCTTTTCCCCACATCCTTCCCAGCACTTGTTGTTCGACTTCATAATGGCTGCCAATCTTACTGGAGTGAGATGGTATCTTAGGGTGGTTTTGATTTGCATTTCTCTGACTGATAGAGATGGTGAGCATTTTTTCATGTACTTGTTGATTGATTGTATGTCCTCCTCTGAGAAGTGTCTGTTCAGGTCCTTGGCCCATTTGTTGATTGGGTTATTTGTTATCTTATTGTTTAATTTTTTGAGTTCTTTGTATACTCTGGATATTAGGGCTCTATCTGAAGTATGAGGAGTAAAAATTGGTTCCCAGGATGTAGGCTCCCTATTTACCTCTCTTATTGTTTCTCTTGGTGAGAAAAAACTTTTTAGTTTAAGTAAGTCCCATTTGTTGATTCTTGTTATTAACTCTTTTGCTATGGGTGTCCTATTAAGGAATTTGGAGCCTGACCCCACAATATGTAGATCAGAGCCAACTTTTTCTTCTATCAGACGCAGAGTCTCTGATTTGATATCAAGATCCTTGATCCATTTTGAGTTAACTTTTGTGCATGGAGAGAGAAGAGGATTCAGTTTCATTTTGTTGCATATGGATTTCCAGTTTTCCCAGCACCATTTGTTGAAGATGTTATGCTTCCTCCATTGCATGCTTTTAGCCCCTTTATCAAATATAAGATAGTTGTAACTTTGTGGATTAGTCTCTGTGTCCTCTATTCTGTACCATTGGTCCACATGCCTGTTTTGGTACCAGTACCATACTGTTTTTGTTACTATTGCTCTGTAGTACAGTTGAACTCTGGTATCGCTATGCCGCCTGATTCACACTTCCTACTTAGAGATGCTTTTGCTATTCTGGGTCTTTTATTTTTCCATATGAATTTCATGATTGCTTTATCTATTTCTACAAGAAATGCCATTGGGCTTTTGATTGGCATTGCATTAAACCTATAGAGAACTTTTGGTTTTATCGCCATTTTGATGATGTTAGTTCTGCCTATCCATGAACAGGCTATACTTTTCCATCTTCTAAGATCTTCTTCTATTTCTCTCTTTAGGGTTCTGTAGTTTTCATTGTATAAATCTTTCACCTCTTTTGTTAGGTTGATTCCCAAATATTTTATCTTTTTTTTGAGGATATTGTGAATGGGGTGTTTTTCCTCATTTCTGTTTCAGACGTTTTGTCGCTGATATACAGAAATATCTTTGATTTATGCGTGTTGATTTTATATCCTGCCACTTTGCTGAATTCATTTATTAGTTCTAGTAGTTTCTTTGTAGACCCTTTTGGGTCTTCTAGGTATAGAATCATGTAGTCGCAAATAGTGATAATTTAAGTTCTTCTTTTCCTATTTTCATGCCTTTAATTTCTTTCGTCTAATTGCTCTGGCCAGTGTTTCGAGAACTATATTGAATAGAAGTGGTGATAGACGGCATCCCTGTCTTGTTCCAGATTTTAGAGGGAATGCCTTCAATTTTTCTCCATTCAGAATGATGCTAGCCTGAGGCTCAGCATAGATAGCTTTTACAATGTTGAGGTAAGTTCCTGTTATCCCTAGTTTTTCTAATGTTTTGAACATAAAAGGATGATGTACTTTGTCGAATGCTTTTTCTGCGTCTATCGAGATGATCATATGGTTCTTATCTTTAAGTCTATTGATGTGGTGAATAACATTTATTGATTTCCGTATAATGAACCATCCTTGCATCCCAGGGATGAATCCTACTTGATCATGGTGCACAAATTTTTTGATGTGTTTTTGTATCCGATTCACCAGAATTTTATTGAGGATTTTTGCATGTAGGTTCATTAGAGATATTGGTCTGTAGTTTTCTTTCTTTGAGGTGTCTTTGGTTTCGGAATCAGGGTGATTTTGGCCTCATAGAATGAATTTGGAAGAGCTCCCTCTTTTTCTATTTCCTGAAATAACTTGAAAAGTATTGGTATTAATTCTTCTTTAAAGGTTTTGTAAAACTCCGCTGTATACCCATCCTGTCCTGGGCTTTTCTTGGCTGGTAGTGTTTTGATTGCTTCTTCTATTTCATCCATTGATATTGGTCTGTTCAAATTGTGTGTATCCTCCTGACTCAGTCTGGGCAAATCATATAACTTAAGAAATTTATCAATGTCTTCACTATCTTCTATTTTATTGGAATATAGGTTTTCAAAATAATTTCTAATTGTCTTCTGTATTTCTGTAGCATCTGTTGTGATATTGCCTTTTTCATCCGGTATGTTAGTAATTTGAGTTCTCTCTCTTCTTCTCTTCGTTAGCATGGCTAAGGGTCTGTTGATCTTATTTATTTTTTAGAAGAACCAACTTTTAGTTTTGTCAATTTTTTCAATAGTTTCTTTTGTTTCAATTTCGTTGATTTCCACTCTGATTTTAATTATGTCCTGCCTTCTGCTACATTTGCTGTTGTTTTGCTCTTCCTTTTCTGGGGCTTTGAGATGAAGTGTGAGCTCATTTATTTGTTGTTTTTTTCTTTTTTTGAGGAATGACCTCCAGGCGATGAATTTCCCTCTTAAAACTGCTTTCATTGTGTCCTATAGATTCCGATATGTTGTGTCTGTATTTTCATTTATCCCTTAAGAATTTTTTGATTTCCTCTTTTATGTCTTCTGTAAGCCATTGATCATTCAGAAACATATTGTTCATTTTCCATGTGATGTAGGGTTTTTCCTTCTTTCTTTTATCATTGATTTCCAGGTTCATTCCATTATGATCAGATAAAATGCATAGTATTATCTCCACCCCTTTATATTTACTAAGGGTTGCCCTAAGGCATAATATATGGTCTATTTTTGAGAAAGATCCATGTGCTACTGAGAAAAAAGTATATCCACTTGATGATGGTTGATATATTCTATATATGTCAGTTAAGTCTAGGTTATTGATTGTGATATTGAGCTCTATAGTTTCTTTATTAAACTTTTGTTTGGAGGATCTGTCCAATGGTGAGAGAGGTGTGTTGAAGTCACCCATAATTATTGTGTTGTGGTCTATTTGATTATTGAACTTGAGGAGAGTTTGTTTTATGAATGTCGCAGCACCCTTATTTGGTGCATAAATATTGATAATTGTTATGTCTTGTTGGTGAATGGTTCCTTTTAACAGTATATAATGTCCTTCCTTATCCCTTTTGATTAACTTAGTCTTGAAGTCGATTTTATTCCATATGAGGATGGCCACCCCTGCTTGCTTATGAGGACCGTGTGCATGGTATATTTTTTCCCAACCTTTCACCTTCAGCCTGTGTATGTCTTTTCCAATCAGATGTGTCTCCTGGAGGCAGCATATTGTTGGATTTGTTTTTTTTAATCCATGTTACCAGCCTATGTCGCTTTATTGGAGAGTTTAAGCCATTAACGTTTAGAGTTACTATTGATATATGGTTTGTACTTCCAGCCATGTTTGATTATTTATCTTTTTTTTAAATGTAGTTTGTTTCTCCATGATTAGCTTTCCCCCCATCCTCTGTCTTTACTGAGGTACTTCCCACTGTTGGTTTTGGTTATTAGTTTTTCATTTCTTCCTCCTGTAGTGTTTTGCTCAAGATGCTTTGCAGTGCTGGTTTTCTGGCTGCAAATTCTTTTAACTTTTGTTTATCATGAAAGATTTTTATTTCGTTGTCGTAAATGAAGCTTAATTTTGCTGGATACAAAATTCTTGGTTGGCATTGATTGTCTTTTATTGTTTGAAATACGTTGTTCCAGGATCTTCTTGCTTTCAGCGTCTTTGATAAAAAATCCGTTGTTAACCTTATTGGTTTACCCCTGAATGTAATCTGCCTCCTTTCTCTTGTAGCTTTTAATATTTTCTCTTCGTTCTGTATATTGGATATCTTCATAACAATGTGTCTTGGCATTGGTCTACTGTGATTTGGTATGCTCGGTGTCCTGTATGCATCGACAATTTGTATACCCGTTTCCTTTTTTATTTCTGGAAAGTTTTCTATAATTATTTCATTCAGCAGGTTGCTCATTCCCTTGGATTGAACCTCTATACCTTCCTCTATCCTGATGACTCTCAAGTTTGTTTTTTTTTATGTTATCCCATATCTCTTGGATGTTTTTCTCGTGATTTTTTACCAGCCTTTCTGTGTTGGCTAGACTCTTTTCAAGATGATATATTTTGTCTTCATTATCTGACATTCTGGATTCTACTTGCTCCACTCTGCTAGTGATACTCTCATTTGAGTTTTTAAATTTGGTTTATAGTTTCCTGCATTTCTAGAATTATTGTTTGATTTTTTTATAATCTCTATCTCCTGATAAAGATGCTTATTTGCTTCTTTTATCTGTTTATGTAATTCATTTTCAATGTGTTCTTTCACTGTTTGAATTTGCTGTCTCATGTCCTCTTTAAGATTCCATTCCATCTGTCTAAGGTATTCCTTGAGTTCTTTATTTGGCCATTTTTCTGATGCCTCTAGGTCCTCCTGAATATTTAGGCTGCCCTGCATTGTTTGTACTCCTTTTCTTCCTTGCCTTTTCATGCTGCTCATGTTACTTCTTGTTCTGTTTGACTGCTGAGTTACTATTTACTCCTATAAATTTATTTGATGCTTGGGAGGAAAGGTATTAGAAGGGAAGGGAAGAAGTCACTAAAGAGAATGAGAGTAAGCAGGTAGAATTCAAGGAAGGGGGATAAGGAAATTGAAAAGAAATGAAAAGACAAAAGAAAAAAAATAGGAAATAAAAAAATTTTAAAAAAAATCAAAAAAATTAAAATTAAAAAAAATAATTAAAAAAAAAAATAAAAAAAAATGAAAATGAAAAAAAAACCCCAAAAATTTAATAAATGCAGTCTTATAGTTTGATTAACTTCTCTTCCAGTAGGTGGAGCTGTGCCCAGTGGGCCAAGCTTCTCCTCTCAATATGCAGGAACCAATCACTGTGCAGCAGCTCCTCCTCCCAGACTGGGCGGGTCTCCAGTCCTGAGTGCCTAAGGCGTTCTCTTGTGTCTAGTCACTTCTCCACTTTTCCTCAAGCCAGGCCCCACTCATCGGTGACGCTCACCACAATACTTGCTACACGCCAGGTCTGCTGCTCCCGGGAGCCCTATTTTCTTGAATGACTGGGCACACTCTCCCTGTTTGCCATTACCTCAGACCCTAAGTTTTTGGAGCTTGGGGCTGAGAACCCTCAGCGAAATTTTGCTTGCCCTCCTGTAGCCACAACCCCCGTAACCGGTGCAAGAGACCTCAGTTGTCAGCACTGGTGGGAGCGGTAGCCACGGGTTCCGCACCGCGTGTCCCGCTCTACTCCTGATTCCCTCGGTCTGACTATAGCGCTCATGGGAGAGCTGGAAGGGGCCTTTAAGGTTTCACCGCTGTGTGGAGAGGAAGGGCTAGGGGATTACACACCTGTCACCGCCGGTTTCAATGAAGTTATCTCCCATGATTTTTCTTACACCACAATTTTTGCAGTTTAAATAAAATGAACTACAACCTGGTAAGGTAGTTGCTAAAAATGATTAAATTTTTCTTTATAGTCAAGGAAAGAAAATGTACAGCTGGGCTAAAACTAATCATGAAAAATTTCATCTGAGAGAGACAATTTGTCAGAAAATTAGGAGGAGGTGCAAACAGAGGGTTGTAATGGAAGCAGTCTTACAAAATTAACTATATCATTCACTATCATGAACTCTGTGATAAATCCACACACACAGCACACTGAAGGGTGGTGCAGTTGCCCACTGTGCACACTCACAGGCAGAGCCATGGTATCTTTCCAGAAGGTGGCACCCCACCCGCCTCCAGAGGAAGTGCCATGGTGTACCTACTGAGAAATGAACTGGGAAAATGAAAATGGCAGCCCAGAAAGGTGGACAAAAATTATGATCCTATAAATTACATTCAGAGTGGTTTCTTATCATGCACAATGAATTACTTCTCCTCAAAATATACACTAAACTGTGCAAAGTCTAAACTACAATCACAGGGATAAAATAGGCTTTCTATTGATAATTACCATTGCCTTATCCAGAAATTAAACTTAATCTTGTCCTGGACACTCAGAAGTGTAGTTAAGCTTGGAACTACAGAGTAGTTTTCACTATTCTAGTTACTCAGTGACTATACACCCTCCATTAAATTAACATTTGTTGAGAGCATTGAGGTGTCTTTTGCCCAAGGAGATCAAAATATAATTAAAAAGAGGTACATTGCATTTACACATTTAATGGTGTTGTAAGAATGCACTGAGGTATACAGGCAAGTAAACCATTTAATGAAGTATATTGAAATGATTTAATTTTAATTTAATTTTAATAAATTAATAAAATTAAAGGTGTTGAAAATAGCATGAACTTTGAGGTTGTAGCCCATGCTTCCAGCCTTGATCATCAGTGTGACCTCGGGAAGTTTGATTTCACTAAGCTTCTGGGTCTTCATGTGCCAAGAGGGATTCAATATTTACTTTGCATGGTTGTGTGAAATTCAATACTGTATGGTCTATAAAAATATAATCTTGCGAAACAAACTACATGTTTCTGGCATCTTAAACTTTGCTCTTACATTTAAAGGTTTGTAATTCATGTTGTTGTTTTTTTAAAGTGATTCATGGTACAACTTATCAGTCAGTAACAATTTGAAAATAAGGTCATTAAAAAGAACTCAGAAGAGTTAGAATCAAGGACAAAAATTCTACTCTATGGTTCAATTTTTAAATACTGTATTTTTTATGATGGTTCAAAAAGAAATTTAACTCTCTGATTCAGACAGGCCAGAAAGGTTGTTTCTGATAATACTGGTTTTCAAAATAAAAGCTGTTATCAAAATAATGATGGAATATGACAGCTGAATCACTCCTCTTAAAATTTTTTAAACTGTTTTAAATTAAATTTTCAAGCAAACTTTATTATCCTTCCACATCCCAATAAAATAAGACTTATTCCCTGATAAAATGTATCATATAAAATAACTTTAACATTAATAGCTCATAATACATAGAAATAATATTTATCACTATACTGAGCTGGTAAATTTAAGTGCATACTTAAGCAAGTGCATATGTGAATCTATTTTAGGAGATATTTTTTTCCCGAGGTTCACTCACCTAATATTTCTAATAGCCCCATGAGGTCAACACTATTATCACCATTTCACAGATGAAGAAATTGGAGCTTGAGAGGTTAAATAACTTGCACAAGGTCACTCTGCTAAGCAGCCAGTTATGGAGCAAGAATGTGAATCAGGCATCTGGTACAAAACTCATATTCTTAATCCTGAAGCATAACATCAGCATTAACAAAATAAACTCCTTCATTTATTTACCAATTTATGTGCTAATAAACATTTGCTGAGATTCATTTATGTGTTGGAATTGTTTTATCCTCAAATTCAATAGGAATAACCAGTTTAACTCACATGGTGGATGAAATATCTGTGAAGATGGAACACTAGAAAATGAGAAATAATAATAATAATATTCTTTTAGATACCTGTTGATATATGTCAGGCATTTTTGAAGCACTTTTATTCTTGCAATTCTTGTCTTTTCTACAACAACCTAATTCAATAAGCAATGATATTACATTCATTCAGTAAAGGATGGAATTGGCCATAATTTAAATAACGTATCCTAAGTAACATAGCTAATAAATGCAATAGAATTTGTTTAAAAGGATCTGGCTCCAGAGTTCATGCTTTCAGCCATTGCTTGGTTATTACTTAGAAATAAAAGCAATCTAAGGAAATGTTGCTATTGATCAGCAATTTTGTATAGGATAAGATCCCACTGGCAGGTAATAGAGACCCAAGTTTGGTTTCCTGGTTATGTACCATTTGTGAATATAAAAATAAAGTTCTGGGAGCTGGGATCATGGCTCAGTGGTAGAGCACTTGTCACATGTGTGAGGCACTGGGTTCAATTCTCAGCATCACATATAAATAAATTAATAAAATAAAGGTCCATCAACAACTAAAAAAAAATCTTAAAAAAATAAAGTTGTGGTGGTTGGTGGTAATCAACCAGTAATTGTCAGCCTATGGTGCCACTTAATTATCAAGGAAGATGAAGTAGGAATAGTGTAAAACTGAAAAAATATCCGAGTGTTTTTGTGTAGTGTGAAAAGTAAAAGCTTGGTGCTTGAGTGTAGTTATTACTAATGGAGTCAACTGAAACTACTGGAACTTCAAGGAACTCTAACTGAAAAAGTATCTTACCGTAGTGCTTTGGAATTCTGGGAAGAAAGTGGTCTATTTGCCTCTGTATCAGGAGAAGCTAATCACACTGACTAAAAGATGTGAAAGGAATTGAATAATACCCATTTATTAATGTGAGAAAAGGATATTTCATTTAAAAATGGGAACTAAATATTTTTAACTGAGAGAACAATACAAAAAATTCAAATATTAAATGTGAGGATCTCTACTGAAAGTGAATCTGGACTTTCATATATTATAAGTACTCTAGAAAAATAATATTGTGCCTACTATGTAACCAGCTATGATGCCAAAATAAAAAATATATTAAGAATATATTCTGTTCTTAAAGGAACTTCCACATTAATGGGAGAGGGAAGGTTGGTAGAGGCAAGTTGCATATTTAGATAAACAATTATTATATAGCTAATATTATATAGTAAATCATGTTACAGTAATAGGATGGATGAATAAGGACATAAATAAAAGGACATATAAACTAAATCTGTCAGAAAGGGACACAAAAGCAAACAAATAAGTAGGATCTTCATGAGATAAACAGTTCATTGGATTTGTGATTTAAGAGGAAGTAAATTAGTTTAGTTCGCAATTGTCTGTCAAAAGTTATGTTGTAATGTCAACATCTAGGCCTTCAGAATATAAAGAATCTTACACTTGCACAATCACTGTTATCAATATAACTACATTATCAATATTGGCATATAAAATATTCATAGCATTATTGTGACAGAAAATTAAACAACAAAAAAATACATTGGAAAAAAATTACTAGGAGGATGGATAAAGAAATGAAATGTTTATTCCATGAAATTTACAATAGCAAATAAATTGCAGTAACACATAGGATGATCCTCACAAACATATTGTTGCACTAAGAGCAATATAGTGTTTGAAGTTTCTACACACATATTTACAAATATGAAACTAAAGAAAAACTGAGAAAATATTCAGCATTGTAGTTATCTCTGTGTGTTAAATCAGATTGTCATTCTTGTAACCAAAATACCTAACAAGAACCACTTAGAGGAAAAAAAGCTTATTTTGGATCACAGTTTTAGACACTCAGTCCATGGTTGACTAACTGCATTGCTCTGGGTCGAAAGTGAGGAAGAAGATCATGGCAGAAAAATATGGCAGAGGAAAGCTGCTCAGCTTATGGTAGCCAAGAAGCAGAGTGAGACTGTGGGAAGCAGGGACAAAATAAATTTTCCAAGGGCATGCATGACCCAGTGACTTCCTCCAGTCATGCCTCTCTGTCAATGGTTACCATCTAATAATCCCTTCAAATTATTAATCCACCAAATGGATTAACTCACTTATTAGCTTACTGTTCTCATATTCATTTCACCTCTGAACATTCCTGCATTGTTTATCAAATGATCTTATTGGAAGAAATCTCACGTCCAAACCACAACGGTCAGGAGATATTTCCTTTTAAATGATAGTGATTCAGGTATTCCTTTTATTCTTCTTTTTAGTAGTATTTTTACCTTTAGTATATAATCTAGTATGTATCATCCTTTATAGGATATAATATTTCATAATAATTTCAAGTGCTAATAATGGTAGTTTTTATATGACTCATGCATAATTAGGATTTGCCCTATCTCCCTTAAATGTGTAAGGTCTATATTGTTGTTATTGTTGTTCCTTCTAATTTAGTGGAAATGTGCCTGAACTTTGTAAAAGCTTTATATGCTAAGCCCAAGGCCAATGTCATTCTAAATGGAGAAAAGCTGAAAGAATTCCCCCTGTAAACTGAAACAAGACAGGGATGCCCTCTTTCATTACTTCTATTCAAAATAGTCCTTGAAACTCTAGCCAAAGCAAAAAAGAAATTAAAGGAATACAAATAGAAAAAGAAGAGTTCAAACTATCCCTATTTGCTGACGACATGACCTCTTTTAGTCAGCTCGTTTGCCATTGTGACTAAAAGACCCCACCAACAAAATTATAGAGAAGAAAAAGTTTAAGAGCTCACAGTTTCAGAGGTCTCAATCCATAAACAGCCAGCTCAGGGCTCCAGGTGAGGAAGGAACAACATGGCAGAAGAGTGTGGCAGAGAGAAGCAGTTCACATGATGATCAGTAGACTAGAGGGAGAGACTCCATGGGGCCAGTTACAAATATATATCCCCCATTCCATGCCTCCAATGAAACACTTCCTCCAGCCCCACCCCACCTGCCTCCAGCCACCACACAGTTAATCCCATCAGGGATCAATTCACTGATTAGGTTAAGGCTATAACCAAATCATTTTTTTCTCCAAACCTTCTTGCATTGTCTCACATGCGAGCTCTTGGGGGACACCACATCTAAACCAGGACTTGATCCTCTAGTTAGAAGACACTCATACAAAAAAAATCCACTAAAATGTGTAAGATCTGAAATACAGAATCTGCTGAGAATCATTAAGTTTGTTATTGTAGACACAAAACTATTTTCTCAAACTGGAAGTTAGTAAATATCTCTATGTATAGCAGGGAAACCTGTCTCTTGTGTTTTGAGGGTTTAAACAGCAACAGGGAGACCTAGAAATGCTGGTGCCTCTTGCATCAATGCTTCCCAGCTCCAGCCAGCCCTTTGTAAGTGCATAAATCATAGTGAAATGAAAAATTACCTGGTTTTCAATGCAAGTAATGTCAAGGATGGCTATTTATTCCATAAATAGTTATGAAAGGCTGATTATCTAATGGAAACTATCCTTGGGAACACAAAAGTTGAAAAATTGTCAAGAATCCTGGCTTATAGAGAGCTTGTTCTCTATCTGGGGAAGGGAAAACAGATAATAAACAAGATCATATAGAAAGAATATGATCAAGAGGCTAAAAAGAAAAAAGCAATTGAAAAACAGTGAAACCAAGAAGGTGAGGTAATGCATGCCTATAATATCAGCAGCTCAGGAGGCTGGGGCAGGAGGATCACAAGGTCAAAACCTACCTCAGCAACTGAGCAAGGTCTGTGTCAAAATAAAAAGAATAAAAAGGTTAGGGACCTGACTTAGTGGTTAAGCACCCCTGGATTCAATATACCTGGTACAAAACAAAACAAAACAAAAACAATGAAATCTATGTTATTTCAAATGTGAGTTTAACATATGTCTATCTATCTCTGAAGATTCTAATAGGAAGTAAAATGCATTTGGGATAAGAACAGAGTCTTAATAAATTAAAGAACTGGCATATAACTGGAGAAGGGAGGTCATTGGG
Source organism: Marmota monax (assembly GCF_021218885.2). NCBI lineage: Eukaryota > Metazoa > Chordata > Mammalia > Rodentia > Sciuridae > Marmota > Marmota monax. The sequence goes on from NW_026692965.1 coordinate 32,484, forward strand.
GGTGTGCTGTTGAGTTATATATTTTATCCCTGGTGAATAGGCTGTCTCTCTGCTTCCATGTTCTGTTTTGCCTCCATCCGCCATGCCCTTCTGTCATGATAGTCCACCTCATCATGGACCCAGAGCAATAGAGTAACCCGACTATGGACTAAAATCTCTTAAACTGTGAGCCCCAAATAAACTTTTCCTCCTCTACATTGTCCTTGTCTGGTCTTTTGGTCAAAATAGCTAACTAAAAAGAAAAGTTCATTCAAAATAATTATCCCATTTAGAGAGTGAAATTACTAAAACTATAAGTAACAATTTTTTGGAAACCTACAATAACTAAAGATGTACTTCAAATGTACTTTAACCATCTTAGGTAGATTGATAGTGGCTATGAATAATATTCCTGGATTAATGATGAAGATGACAAAATTGGTGTCAAGAGTAACATGAGAATATGGTACTTCATTTAACAATTATCAGAAAGAGCACAGAACTTAAGATTTAGAAAAGAAGAATATTTCATATTTTTCAAGAATTTAACTATAAAACACTTTAGCTTTAAGACAGAAAGAAAAACAACTAAGGGTGGTAATATTTGTAGCCTAAATTTCAGAAATTTACACTAAAAGGAAACAAAATATGATAGAAAAAATAGAAATTACTCTGATCTACAGCTATAAAATACAGGTATTCTTGTAAACATATAATTATAGTTATGTAATATGGATAATATTTTAATTTAATAAAAACAATTTACAAGTTTCTGGTCTAATTCCTAAGTCTTCAAGGGGTCTATTTTCGTTCTTCTGCATATGGATAGGCTGTTTTCCTTGCACTATTTATTAAAAATGGCTGTCTTTTCTCCAGTGTATGTTTTTGACACCTTTGTCAAGGATAAGATGACTGTATCTATATGGATTTCTCTCTGCATCTTTTATGCTATTCAGTTGGTTTTCACATCTGTTTTTATGACAATACTATGCTGTTCTTTGATGTGCGATTTGAGTTTCATTATTGTGATGCCTCCAGCATTGTTTTTATTGTTCAGTATTGCTTTTACTATTCTGAGTCTTTATTCTTCCAGATGAATTTTAGGATTTTTTTTATTGTTGTTGTTCTGTGAAAAATGTCATTGGTACTTTGATGAGGATGGTATTGAACTTGTAGAAGCCTTTTGTAATACAGCCATTTTGACATTAATTCTGCCTATCCAAGAACATGGAAAGTTTTTCCATTTTCTGAGGTTTCTTCAATTTCTTTTTGTGTGTGTGTGTTTTATAATTTTCAATGTAGAAGTCTTTTACCTCCTTATTTTGTTGTTTTGTTTTGTTGAGGTTAGTGGGAATGGAACGGCTCTCCTGGTTTCTTTCTCAGCAGACTCATTATTATGATATAGAAAAACTATTCATTTTTGTATGTTGATTGTATATCCATTGTTGAATTTATAGGCTCTAGAAGTCTTCTAATGGATTTTTGGGGAGGAGCAGGGTTTTCTATGTATAGGATAATGTTGTCAGTGAACAGAAATAATTTGACTTCTTCTTTTCCTCTTTGTATACCTTTAATTTCCTTCTTAAGCCTGATATCTCTGGCTAGTCTTTCAAGAACTACATTGAATAGGGGAAGTGAGAGTGGACATTCTTTTCTTGTTCCTGATCTTAGAGGAGAATGATTTAAGTTTTCTTCTGATCTGCATGATGTTGGCTTTGGGTCTGCTACATATAGCACTTTACACTGTAAGTGCAAGAAAAAAATACAAGGTCAACACTCCAATATATTGGTGCAGACACTGACTTATTTAATAAAACTTCTAAAGCTCAAGAAATAAAACCAAGAATCAGTAAGTGGGATGGCCTCAAATTAAAAAGCTTCTCCACAGCAAAGCAAACAGGTTTGAAGACTGACTCTACAGAATGGGGAATTCTTTGCCAGCTACTCTTCCAACAGGGGATTGATATCCAGAATATACAAATAACACCAAAAAATTGAACAACCCAAACAAATAATGGATGTAAACAAAAAAATGATGTAAACAGCCAATTCTCAAGAAAAGAAATACAAATAAATAGCCAACAAATATATGAAAAAAAGAAAAAGATTCAACATTTAGAAATCAGGGAAATACATATCAAACTATACTGAGATTTTATGTTAGGAAAATGAACACTCATGCATTACTGGTAGGAATGTAAATTAGTATAATGAATTTGGAAAGCAAAATGGAGATTACTCAAAAACTAGGAATGGAAACACTATATGACCCAGCTGTCCCATTTATTGATATTTACCTAAAAGAACTAAAATATCAGGCCAGGCACGGTGGTGCATACCTGTAATTCTTGTGGCTCAGGAGGCTGAGGCCAGAGGATCTTGAGTTTAAAGCCAGCCTCAACAAAAGCAAGAACTAAGCAATTCAGTGAGACCTTGTCTCTAATTAAAATACAAAATAGGGCTTGGGATGTGGCTCAGTGGTCAAGTGTCCCTGAGTTCAATCCCTGGTACCAGCCAAAAAAAGAACTAAAATCAGCATACTATAGTGATATATGCATACAAATGTTTATAGCAGTGCAATTCAGAATAGCCAAGTTATAAGAAAAACCTAGGTGCCCATTGACATGAATAGATAAATATGGTGTGTGTTCACAATGGAGCCTTACTCAGTCATAAAGAAGAATGACATTATGTCATTTTCTGATGAATGGATGGAGCTAGAAAGGTAGAGGAAGGAGATTGAGAGGGAGGGAGGAAGGGTAGGAAAAGAGAGGAACTATGAAATGACATCGATTAAACTATGTAATGTTCATGTATTAATATATCTCAATTAGTTCCACTTTTATATACAACCATAATGCAAGAATTAGAAAAAATAAATAAATAAATAAATGTAATGCCTGTAGTATAAAGGAAGAAGGAAGAATAGAGGAAAGAGAATGTACTGGGGATTGAAACTGAGAAATTTATGTTACATGCATTTATGAATATGTCAAAATGAAATCCATTATTATGTATGAGTAAAATGCACTATTGGAAAAAAAAGAAAGAAAAGCAGGTAACAACCAAAGAAAATGGAATGATTTCCCTAACCCTTTCCCTAACATATTCCAATTTCTTAGTCATTCAAAGAAAATGTGATCAAGGATCCATGTGTGTATACACATATTTGTGTGTATGTGAAAACACAGTAATATTGATAAATTTCTAATAAATGTATGTGATATTGAAATAATGGAATTATAATGCCATGTTTGAACTTATATGTGGGGAGACTACAATAAAATATTAACATATCTGAACATTAATAAAACTATTACAGTGATTGAGTGGGATGGTTTGTTTATCATGAAGAGTTTAAGAAGATACTAAGTGATCAAGTAAGGGACTGTTGGAAAATGAACCCTAGAGATACACAGATAATTGAACCAAAAATTTGCCAGTTCCTTTGCCAACCTAAATGACTTCGTCTCTTGGAATTTACTTTCAGCCACCATTCATACAAATGTTGATGGAAGCCTCTAAGAATATTTTTTCCCAATTTGTTCAATAAATTGATTGTTTCAATTATTACCCACATCTGGTTTTTACTAACTTCTCAGTCACAACATTCAGGACTTTGTTCTCCAATTTGGCTTAATAAATTTCATTTATATTTTTTATCCTTTCTTTTTCTAGCTAGTTAACATGTCTAATAGAATTATGTTGCAGATGGATGCCAGAAACTTTGATGAGGTAACCTTATTGTTAAAATAAATATTCATAATCCTATCTTTCTAAATTTTCAAATATAAGGCTAATATACTTAGAATGAGACTTGAACCTGGAGAATAATGTTGCCTCAGCAGAAAACCTGGATTTGATAGACCTTCAAGAGTAGATCATTAATATGAACCATTAAGTTATTGTACCAATCAAACAAAAAGAACAACAGCCAAGTAGTTGAGTTCTTCTGATCTTGGAAGAATGAAGTTTCAAAATCTTTACTCTTCAACTTCTTCCTATACTTATCAACTTTCATAACCAGGAAATTATTGTTTATATCTATCCTAAGTCTTTCATCCTGCAGTATAAATTCATTTCCTTTTACTTGGTTCTCAGCAACGGAGCATCTTAATAAGCAGAATGATTTTAGTTTCTACAAATAAGAAATAGAAGTTAATAAGGTCATATCAACTATCAGATCACGCACAATATTGGTCATAATGATGGCCTCCAAGCAACATCATAAAGCAGACTGGCAGCTAACCTTGTTGTGCTGAAAGTACAATATTTTGATAACAATAACATGCCCAGTTTGCTCAAATAAAAGATGTTAACAGCCACATATTTCCATGTATTGGATGGCAAGAGTTATAATGAAAGTGAAATACGTTTTGTGCAGATCAATAGTAATCCCCAAATAATTTACACATTTTTCTGCTTCTTGCTAAGTATGGCAACCAGTCTTTGGTGTTTGCTGTCGAGATAGATACAAACATAATGCACTAGTGAAAACATGAAATTGATTTCTTTCTTTTTTTTTTTACTGCTCTAATGTAAGAGGATTACAAATTATTTCACTTTTCAGGTGTATACAACTTAATCTGCAGTATTTTGAGCTGCAATAATATTTAACTACTTAAGTAATTCTGAGTTTCTCTGAACAGTGATGAAAAACTGCATTGGGATAGAGTGTTTTCTTACAAAGAATATCTACATACAATTATCATAATTTCATATGTCCAGTTACTTGAAGTATATCAAAAAACTTGAATAGTTGAAGCAAGAACAGTTTTCCTTTTAATTATAAGAAGGTAAAATCATGATTTAGAAAATAAATTACAAAGTTACAAATGTAAAATGGTGTTTTAAAAAAGGCACAAAACAAACAAAAACATATACTAAGATTCCTATGTAACAATCCCTTTTTATTGTCCCCAAGACTAAGTTAGCATTCACATCTTGACCAGCTGAGGTTCAAATTGGATAGCTCCATGGGTGACAACAACCCTGAGGCCTATGAGAATCCTGAGGACACTGATGATGGTTTCAATTATTTCCTTCGGATGGCTGAGCTGGCCTTGGTATCAGCATGGGACAAGGTATTGGGAGTGTGAGGCATGCAGTCATGTAATTATGAAGTTTGTGCATTTTTTAAAGTAATGTGAATACATTTGAGAAGTTTACATGGCTGTTACTTGAAAACTTCAGTATTCTGGTCCCTAGATAGATTCAAGGCCTTCTAGAGTGAGAGAGATAATCCATTTTTCAAAAACTTTTGATAGATGCTTTTCTTTTTTGTAGAAGAAATCAAATTATTGAAATTATTTCTCTTCTTTTTTAAGAAAAGGTTGAAATAGTTGCGTTCAGCACCTGCAAGTTTGGCTCATAATTAAGGTGTTATGAAGGCATTTTCAGAGGTACAAACATTGCCCCAACTATGTGATAAATGACTCATTAATACTATTAATCAGGGAAAGAAGAAGCAATGCTCAGGATGAATACAATGGGGGAAAGTTAGAAATATTTGTGCCAAAATATTCTCAACTGAGAGGGGAAACTGAGTCAAGTCTTAAACTAAGGAGTGGTTCAGATGTATTACCTGAGAATCTCATAAGGAATACTTTGCCTACTAACCCTGAACTGCATCTCTAGCCACCCAGAGACTCAACCTGCCTTGAACCATGGCCCTAAACACACATCCATCTCTTGGACATGGTTTCATGTTTTTGTTTTTCTAATCTAGGAAATGTATTGGCTCCTGTCTATATTTTCTTTTTCCATTTTTAAGAATACTCTTTGAAATTTGTGTTGTACTGGAAAACACAGAATCAATGCTTAACTCATTTTTCTCCATTGACCATACGCTCTTGTATCACGATTGGCACAGTTATGGATTTTTCTCTCTGAAATTTTTAGGCCACCTGCCCTCTTCAGCTCTTTATATACACAGTATGTGTGGTGACTTACACTGTGGCAAATGTTGGGCTTATTTTACCTTTTGAGATTCTGGCTCATGATAGAATGAAGTATTAGAAAAGTCAGAAATAAGTTCGTGCTAAATCAATGCCCATAAAAGGTTGTTTTTTGTTTGTTTGTTTTTAAGACCCAATATAGAAATGCCCATGACATTACACATCCTGCATTAGATACCTGCTTGAAGATGCAAAAAATAATTGTGGTTTGCAAGTAAAAGTACCTGAGGTCTCTAAGAATAGGTGAAATGATAAAAAAAAATAAAGTAGAAAAATTTAAGGATTTAGCTAAAAAATATAGAATGAATTAAGTTAAACTTTGCTAAAGCAGTGATTTATTTTCCTGTTAAGTAAGGCTCACAGATCTACATTTGATAAAGTGAAGCCAAACTTAGCAATAAGTTACACAATCGTTTTGCTATTAAATTGTTCATTTTCATAAAATTTCTTTTTTACTCTGATTTATCTTATATTTACCAATTATGTGTTCTGAAAGAATGAGGTAACTATCCAATAGCAGTTATAGATATTAGCTCATGAAGTTCAGGAGAAATTCCAGAGTTTAGATTTCACCATGAAGTGTATTGTATAGAGAGCAAATACAGAGAAATATGAGGTATATATCTATATAAAATAATTCAAACACACATGTTTTATAATATGAAGATTAATTAAATGAAAAGTATATATAAGTATAGACTCATTTCTAATATTCTCAGTGATAGTATAGAATAATTAATACTTAATGGTTAAATATTTTCTAGATTTCTAATGCATCAATGTTCTGTGCTATCTTAAAACCTAGACTTTCCACCCTTAAATTTTAGGTAGTAAAGCCACATGTTTGTCACGGCTAACTATATTTAATGTAGTCTTAAAATATGGTTCTTTTGGAAGTTTCAAGACATACTTGCAAAGATTAAGATGAATAACTTTTAATTAAATCGATAAAGACAATAGAGCCAGATTGTCTTTGAACCCAAAGCAATAGGTATAAAATCATAGTGGTACTTACCACAGTGAAATTCATAACTTTCAATATCCATATTGTCATGGCTAAGTTAACTATCATGGTAACCAACAGCAGAAGGACAAAGAAGTATAAGCACCTCTTTCGCCAGCCATAAATTCCCACTGGGTAAAGTTGTGCATTTTCAGTTCTTGGCAAGTTGTTCTGCTGTGTTGCTAATATGTATTGTTCTCGTGTCATCTAGAAAGAAAGAGAGAGAGAGGATGTTAAAAAATTAAACCCATGACGTTTTCTCCAATCAAAAGATGGATAGTACCTAAGAATAATTGGCAATTATGCTCAAATAATTATTTTGGAGAAATTTAAATGTTAAAACACCCTCAAATTCTTATTATCCATGTTGCCTATGAGAGCTCATTGATTAATTGTTAGATCTGCAAAGTGTATGCTGTTTCTAGGCAGGTTTGCCCAATCCACATAGAAGGCTTTTTCTTCAGGGCTGTGAACTCTGTGTTCCTGTAACATAACCCAGTATCTCTACTCACATCCAACCTATTCTCAGTTTAGGCTTTGCATGTTCTTTTTGGTAGATAGAGACCGACAATATCTAGCAAAGTTTTTCTGTATCTTTCACTAAAAATGCAAGATATAAAGTGTCCATCACATATGTTTCAATATAAATATCAGAGTATTTGCAAAAAATATATAGAAAATAAACATTTATCTAGAGTTATATAGATATAATTATCAATTTAAAGGTGTTATTCAGAACTATTGATTATTTATTCTACATATATTTCAAAGCCCTAGAAAAAATGGGCTATATAAGAACAAAATACACTATACTACATTTACTCTATCATTCTTTCTTACTATTGACTAATATAAGCAGAAATCAGTTTGGAAAGGGAAGAGGACATTATTTGGTGATATATTAATTTAAGTTACGAAATTATTTCATAAGGCAAATGCATTTTCTTGTCCTATACAATTTATAATCATGATTATGGAAAGTTAAAGAATATGTGACAGGCATACAGTTTTCAGAAGCACAAATTTATTACCTGAAAGACGTTAATTTTTGTAAAATATGACTATGTATACATCAACAATTATTGAGATTTTTAGGTTTTTTTCAGATTTTCTTTTGCATCTTTTACACCAACATAAATAGTAAATAAGTGACACAAAATAACAATAGCATTAAAATTTAAAATTAGTTGATAATTAATATAAAATATATGAAGTATATAAAATGTTTAATATAAAACATATATATATATAATGTTTAATATAAAATTATTATGTCATGATGTTTATTGACCCAATCCTAACCTAAATAATATGTTGAACTATATAGATAAATTTAGAACAAGATGATTTAAATCTTTCCTTTTTTTAATGTTAGAGTTATAATTTCAAACCACATTAATGCAATGTTAAATATTATGTTTCCAATATTTTATAACTGACACATACTATACTTCACATAATAAAAGTAGTATAATAAACTAAATCATGTTTTTAAATGAATTAGAAATGCTAATATTAGTAAGTGTTTAACAATAAATTATTTGATAATATTAAGAATTACCCCTTTATCACTATTATTAAACTAATAATCACTATTTCTTTGAAGCTAGTCATAATACTTTAGTTTTTAATGAGATTCCACTTCGGTGGAGATGTAAAATCCATTAGCTGTTATATAACTTAAGTGCCATGACAGACACCAACATGTCAAGGAAGTTAATTTGCTTGGGGAATCTGGTGGAGATTTTAGAGTTCTGACAGGAGCTGTGATTACAAAGCAGAGAACACAGTATAAAAAGACCCAAGGAACTCTAGGGACCTCCAAATTTGGAGGGAGAACAGGGAAGAGCTGGAGAAGAGGGGAGAGGGATGTTGGAGGGAGGAAGATGAGGCAGAAGACAGAAGATGCCTGAGTGGGGAGTAGGAGACCCACCCATTGCAGAGCCGGTCTCTCAACAGTGACAAGCCCAAATCTAAAATGCTACAGATCATCACCTCTCTTTAATCTGATATTAGAGCAAACTTCTTTTTTAGGATATTCTATTTCTATGCATTATATTTAGACATGAAGGTGAAATTAATATACCTTAGAAAATAATTAAGAACTCAATAAGTCTCTGAAATAAAACATACACAACTGTAAAGAAAATGATCTTCCAGGAATAAGATTGTCTCTCTCTCTCTCTCTCTCTCTCTCTCTCTCTCTCTCTCTCTCTCTCTTTCTCTCTCTCTCTCTCTCCATATATATACACACACATACATATATGCACACACTCAAGAGACTCAGTAAACATATCAGCCTCTAATAATTTTCAAAATTATTAGAGGCTGATGATATGTTTTCAAAATCAAAGATCCAAAAGAAAAGGTTATCAAGAAAACAAGAAAAAAATGTTCTTGAATTAAGGATGCTTTTATCTCCTCAAGGAAGTCAGTAGTTAAAGCTGTGCTTTAACATTTTTACTTTAGAGCCCTTCTTCAATCACAAAATACATTAGAGTATCCAAGCTGCAAAAAAAAAAGACAATGAGGTTAGACTGTTCTTTAAAATGTTCCTTTTTTAAAAAAAAAAAAATCACATATCTGAGTGTTTCTCAAATCCACACAACCTTGTAGTGGCTGATATACTGCAGCAGTAGTACCAGAAAAAGAAAAATAATACACAACTCTGAATGATCCAGTAAACTATACTAAATATGAAATGTTTTCAATCTTTGCCTAAAATATTAAATGTTGACTCACTTCTAAGCATTAATCTGAAATATCTTTTTTCCTTAGGCATTTGAAAATTCTATAAATAAAATAGAAATATTTTTTTCACCATTTACTCTCATTCTAAAGGAATATACCAAACAAAACATACAATTACAAAGATATTGGTTTGTTATCCAAAATGTCTAGGACCAGAAGTGTTTTGGATTTGTTCATATTTTGAAATATTGCATATACATATTTGAGATACCTTGGGAATGGGACACAAGACCAAACACAAAATCTGTTTATGTTTCATGTATACCTTATAAACATATCCTGGAAGTAATTCTCTGGTATGTTTAATGTACTTATGTTTTGACTACAATCCATGAATTAAGGTATATAATTTTCCACTTTTGGTGTCATGGTGGCATTCAAAAAGTATAGATTTGAAGTGTTGAACATTTAAAATTTTCAAAATAGGAATATTTAATCTGTACTTATTTTTTCAGAAGGTCTAAAAAGATTTTCTTTCAAGAAAGAAATATAGGGGCTGGAATTGTGGCTCAGTGGTAGAACACTTGTCTAGAATGGGCGAGGCTCTGGGTTCAATCCTCAGCACCACATAAAAATAAAGTAAAGGTATTGTGTTCAACTACAACTAAAATAAAATATTTATTTCTAAAATATAAAGAAAGATAATTACAATATCCTAAAAGACAACATCATCATACCAAGTGATTTATTCCTTTCTAATATAAATCCAGTGCTCTCAAAATCCTTTCTTTGCACTTCTTTAGGTTATACCTATTTCTTCTGTCTACCCAAAGCAATTAAAACCTTCTTCATCTTTTTCTTGCTCTTCTATTTCATACCTTATTTCACATCTAAAAAGTAATCCTTAAAACCAAATACGTTTAAAACCTAGTTTTTCTTAATTAATACCAAAGAAGTCGTCCACCTTCTTGGATCAAGATGATTATCTACCTGGTTTACATTAACTTAAATGTATGTATTTATATCCTCCTGGAATTTAGGGAATAGCTGTTTAGATTTGGACTTTAAGCTTTCTCTACCATAAAAAATCCTAATAATGTGAATAAAATTTCCAGAATGTTACAGGTTATGTGAAAGATGAAAGGGGAATAGTTTTTCAACCTTTTTCTCCAAAGATATGAAAAATCTGGCTTCTAAATCAGGTTATTTTGTTCATGACATTTAATAACATAAATAGCAGAAGCATAGCATCATAGCACATAAACACAAGAAAAATGAGAAATCATCTGCAATAGCTTGAACATGGTTCATCACTAATCATCTATCCTGGGGGGATTCTGGTCAAGTTAACGGATCTGGAGACAATGGAAAAGAAATTAACTGGAGTGGTGGACACCATTTGCTTCTCATTTGCTTGCCTCACAGAAAAGAAAAACAGTCCAAAATTCTGAGATGCAGGAAATATAATGATTATTCCAATGTATATGGCATCACCATTATCATGTTTTTATATAGGTACTCAGAGTTGGAATTCATAGTGAAATTGGGCAGAAGTTAGCCTTCATTTAATAAAATATGTATGAAGTAACAACTATATGAAAGATAAGTTTAAGAACGTCGCACTCATGAATTTTACATATTTAGGGAAAACACAATAAGCACATAGAAAAATAAGCATGTATGAAATAGTAACATGATCTAAGGAGATAAGTAAAATAAGTAAATACATTATATATGCAATATGATATTAGTGATAGGTGCTATCAAGATCATAATCACCAGCATACAACGAGAGACTCTATAAGACGGCATAAAGAAAATGCCTCTCAAAGGAATTGACACCTGAGACTAAAATAATGAAAGTCTTGCAAGAGGCGGTAAAAAGTCTTTGGACAGTAGAATCCTAACTAGAGTGGGCTAGCTAAAAATTGAAGAAGTAGAGACTCTGATTGTAGACAATTTGGGGAGAATAAAAAATGATACATGAAATGACAGGTGCAGTTATGGAGTCGATATTGAAGTATTAAAGCAGAGGCCAGTACAAGTGTACAGGAAGGACATAGGTAGAGAAAAGAAGATATATAAAAAAAAAACTTTATGCAGAAGCAACCTTGATGTGATGAAGCTGAGATGATGGCAGATCAGCCAGGCAGGTGAGCTACTCTAAATGGAGATAATATAGACAGGTTATAATTATAATAATCCAATGAGAATATTCCTTGATCTTAATCACTCCTGTTCTGACAGGGAAGATTCACATCAGCAAATGCACAACTGATAATAGTGCTGCTGTGGCTGGAGTTTGCAGTGCCTGGCTCCGGTGCACATTGTCCTGAGACACTCCTCAGCATGCTTCCTTAGGGGCTTATTACCTCAAAATTGTTCCATTTGGATTTCAGTGTGGGGATGTAGAATACCCATAGATGTTATTACGTTCTTTTTCTTTTCTATCCCAATACCCTTCCCACTTTCTCAGTGAAGTTTGATTATTTGTTTTCTAAAAATGGAAGTGGATGAAGGATGGCAGGAATGAGTGCTATCAGATGTGGCATTTTTCTTGACAGATAGGAAAAGATAAAAAAAAAAAGATTAGACTCTGCTAATATCTGTGAGGCTAGAGGAAGGAAAGAAGAGGTTAAAGAAGTTCACATTCCAAAGACAATTATTTTAAATTATTACAGGCTATAGTATATGAAGGGTAGAAATAAAAGCTGTTGATGAACTTCCCTGTTTTATTTTCTGCAAGGAAGAAATTTTGTCTAAAAGGATGATGGAATAACCCTACTCAAGCGTGTGTCACACCTTTTATCCTCATGACTCTGAGAGGGGCATGGAACAATTTAAAAGTGGCAGTAGTAATTGAGAAGTTTGGAGGAGAGCAGGAATGTAACTTTTTAAAATCTGGGTTTCATGAAGTCAAAAAAAGAAATTTTAACTAACTTTGCATAAAAATCAGTTAAAGTCCACGTATTAAGAACCTGTGAAAGGCAGCGGAGCACAACAGACACTAGTATGGCAATATGTAAATCAATGGATGTGTAACTGATGTGATTCTGCAATCTGTGTATGGGGTGAAGATGGGAGTTCATAACCCACTTGAATCAAAGTGTGGAATATGATATGTCAAGAAATTTGTAATGTTTTGAACAACCAACAATAAAAAATTTAAAAAAAAGAACCTGTTATCTCCAATCCACATTTGAACATTGAACTGTCCAACCGATGATAAAACTGAAAACAGAACCTAATTTGATATTGGAATAGATATTGGAAGTGATATAATTGATGTGACTGTTTTCTAAACATCACATTGAACAATTGTATTTTACTACTCACCTCAAACCTGGGTATAATGCAGAGATGTAAGCACAGAGGCTGGAAGGAAACAGCAAATTATTTGTTTATCTACGCTAATTTGATTCCTTAAAATTAAAATATGAATTGAGCATGTAATTTCTGCTCTGACCTGGGCTCCCTGTGATGGGAAATCGGAATATAAGAGAGAAGGATGTGTCTCCTGGAAAGTAAACCAAGTAATTTGGGAGATCATTTTTAATTTCAGATTATGAAGCTAACATTGGGCACACTGAAGTAGCAATATGCAACATTCTCGTGAACATAAAAATTTTATCTCAGGTCCAAGGCCTCTGAAATTCCTTGCTGGCAGCACTTTTTTTTCCAGAAGCTGTACATCATGCCGGCACCACTGTCCACTAAGTGCTGATCATGTTAGATTTAACACTGTGATTGTCTGTTGCTGGTTCAGACAGGGAATGGAACACCAGGGACTAAAAGCAGTTCCTTGTTTATATGCATTTCCGGTCCCAGCCTGGCCACTCTGTGGTACGCCCTGAAATAAATCACTGAGCCCCCCTCTACCCCTTTTCCTCAGCTCTCAAATATGACTGCATTGACTTATGTAATGGCAATGCGGGAGTCAGAAGGTAGGGTATTAAAGTGCCATTTTCACTCTAAATAGTAAAAATATTCATTTTTAAAGTTTATCTTCCATCCCTTAGGTCCTGGTCCCTTCCTTGAGTGCTGTATTTTCACTGGAATTAATTTTTAAAGATGTGAGTGAAACACAATTTTAAAAACAAGATGCTTGAAGTATCAAATAATATGGTGTGAACTTTATATGCCAGAAAGGCATTTTGTTTTCTGTTGCAAGAAAATGAGTCTCTAAACAGCTACTAATGTTGAGAGAGATTGAAAACAATACAGTAAAGTCTACTTACTACAGTAATTTAAACTTCTCCCTATCTATGATACTTAATTCACAAAAGGACATTTTAACATAATGGTCGTCAAAATTTGCTATTTAAGAAAAATGTCCATTTGGAATTTTTTTTAATTTATTTTTTCCCCAGTTGGTTTATGGAAAATGCTGCAGTCAGGTTTTATAGCATGAACAAAAAGAATCCTAGCAACAGAATTTCAAGAACGATAAAAGATATCAGAGTCAAATGGGCCGCCTCTTGAGATAGGAAAGAGAAGAAGATTCTAGCCAAGCCTGACAGAAAAGAGAAGCCTGAACAGGCATTGAAAGGGACACAGAGTCCCAGAAGAATGAAAGTTTTATTCAAATAGACATTTAAAAGCTGAATTTTCAGTAACTCAGTAGTCATTCATGGGTTATTTTACATACATTATGTGCCCTAAAATTAAGCACATTTACATGGGAAATACTCATTCAACATTTAATTAGATAAACATTTAATCACAGTTTTGACATTTATTTAGCTAAGAACTTAGATTTTGGCTCCTAACATGGAAGTAACTCAATTCCTAGATCCCTTGGTGTGATATGAATAGAAAAACTTAGTCATTCAAGCAAATCTAAAGGAGGCTAAGTTTTGCCTACTCAGGGGTTATCAGCGCTGAGAGATAAAACAACAAAGACAGTCTTGGGCACCATTTGCAGTAAGATTGTAAGCATGAGATGCCCTTGGCAAGCACTGCTGCACATGCACAGCAGGGGGAAAGGAAAAATCTTTAAAGAAAAACAAATTTGCCAGAAACCCAGCAGGGGAGCTCAACCTTGCAAGCAGAAAGCCCACAGTATTTAGAACACTAAGGATCAACAGGAAAACATGCATGAAGAACAATAATAAAGAAGAGCTCCTCAGAAGGTTAGGTAAGGGATATTGGCCCTTACTCTAACACCAACCAAAAGGTTTAACAAGAGCAAGGAACATACAGTAGGGCCTCCGTAATCCTGGAAATAAGTAGGAAAGGCACCCTTGGCTATGAAAAATCTTCCCCATGAATTTCAAAATGCTCTATTGAAACTCATATTTTTTCCACTTTGATAACTTCAGTTACATTTTATCAGATTAATTTGCATTATTAAGGTGTCATCAAAAGTTTTGATGTGAAATTCTCTACACAATGAACTCATGGGAAATTTGTTCTATTTTAGATGATCCCAATTGTGGAGAGGAAAAAGGAAGAGAGATTCATAATGAATGTGTTTTAATTTAACATATACAATTTTCCATGAATTTAGCAGAAAGGAACATGTAGCCATCAGCATAATCTAGCCAACATGAGTTTTTATCCATAGCTTTAATAAATGTTGGCTGTCTAGATGAAGAAAAAGCAATTGACCAATAGTTCTAACACTCTTGAATTTTTAAGATTTTAACTTTTTGTTTTAAATTGAAAATAAGTCTCATTTTTGATGTAACAAGTTAGATGTATTGAGGAATGGGCACCAGTCTAGCATTTGATGGCATGTAGGAGGGAGTAAAAAGCCTGAGTAGTCATCAGAAAGTGCAGCCAGCACAGGGGCATCACTCTCAGTATTAAGGTCAGATCTGATCCTCCTTGGATGCTCCCCCTGCTGGGTCTTTGTTAGGATGTTACAGGAGAACATGGCCTGGAGATAGGTGAATGCTTTACCTACCAGTCCTTACACTAACCCTAGACAGACACACCTGTATCATGAGTACCATCTACCTTCACACCAAAGGTGGAAAAGGACAAGAGAAATGACCTATGCCACCTTCTCCTTTTGTTTAACAGGCCACAATCAGCCTCCTTTCAGTGTAGCTGTTAAGAAACTCTAAAAGATCAACTAGCTGTTGTTGATACTAGTGATGTTTTTGGAGAATGTGTAGGTTGTACATTCGCTTATTTCTTGCTTTTCGCTTATTTCTTGTCATAGCTTACAATAAATCACAAACTCCTTTAGATATGGTTCGTTCAAAACCACCTTAACACCAACACAGAGTTAGGCGCACTGTAAATCACCAATAGAGATTAAAACCCACTTGTGTGGACTTTTTTTTTTTTTTCTCACTGTCAGACATTTTCCTGGTGGCTTTATGGGAGAATTCAGCTGAAATTGAATAGTTTTCATTACAACACATAAAAGGAGTCACTTTGGATATGATTATACTGTCATTTAGTTCAATATTATTGCATCCGTAGGCTTTGTTATGTAATTCAATAAATAATTGTTGACTAGATGGATGGATGAAGGTGTGCAGAAAGACTATCAGGCAATTCGAATCATTTCAGGGCATGATGACAGGAAATGGGAGGGATTGTATTTAGCTCAAAATAATATTGTACAATCAAACATTTTTTTCATTTGTAGATTGGAAAAGCTCTAGCTATTTTGTGTTGTTTATTTGGATAGATAATATTGCAGGGCTGGTGGAGAGGTTTTTTTTTTTTTAGATGATAATCTTTGAAAGATGTCTGTAATTCTATTTTCAATTGTAAGTACTGTAAATTAGGAACCTTCTGAATCACATTAAATATATAAACTTGATCTATTTATTCCTGATGTCACAGATTATGTGACAGTGGCCCAGTATTTAAAGTCATTGTTGCAAAAAAAATGTAACAATTTTAATGATGCTAAAAATTTATATCCCATGGGGGGGGCATATAGCTCCATCATTCCTTATTTCTCACTCCACATGTGTATCAATTCTTATCAGTTCTCATTGTTAGTATTCTGTTTTAGAATTTATCATGTCATAGGAAGATGATTTTATTATTTTCAGATTTTTGCCTTGCTTCTTACTTCTTTTGCTTAGCTTCAAGACAAATATTCTCAAGGCATAAATATCATGCTGACTATTCATATGTTAAAAGTTATTGTTTTCTACTGAGAAGGCCCTATTCTAGAAGCTATGTAAGGAGCAATGCAAACAACCAATAAAAATTCCTATCACCTTGGTGGACAGAGTGAACAAGAAAAATAAATACAATATGTGGTAATCAAGGTGGTGATGAGGAGCTAAATAATGCAAAGGAAGGAGGGTAATGAAAATGTGTGTTGCAATTCAGGTACAGCAGCTCCTTAAGAACTCAGTGAAACCAAAGCTTTGATTAAAGTGCAGGAGGACATGAGGGAGGGAGCTGGGCATCCATCCAGGTAAGAGCATTCCAGACAGAGAGGAAAGTACTTCACGCTCGTGTTCTGGATATAATCTGGAGACAGGTGTGGCTGGGGCAGAGAGACCCTCTGTCAAAGTGAGATCAGAGAAGTGAGCAGACACAGCATCCCATGGGGCATTGGAAAGTTTGTTCTGTACTCAACATTATATTTTTTAGCAAGGCTTTCAACAACTTCCTCATATTAAATTGTGTAGAGTGCTCTCTCTCTTATTTCTTTCTGCTTGCTTCTGCTTTTCTTTACAGTACTAGCATTAAGCTCGATATTTACTTATTTATTTTCTGTCACTTCCATTAGAATAGAAACCGTATGAGGACAGGGACTTCAGGTCAATTACTGCTGTAACTCCTTCAAGTAGAACGAGTAGGTACTCAATAACACTTGTTGAAAAAACAAATGTTTCATAGTCCCTCTTTATCCAATAATGTTACTATTCATTCAGCAGATGTTCAGTAAGATCAGATTGAATACATTTTTCATTTCTCTCCTTCATTTCCAAGGTGTACCTCCTTCAATAAGAGCATAACAAATCATGGACAGAGGATGGGACTCATGAAGTATTAAATTCCAGCATTCTTTATCCCATACTATTTATGGTAGTAGGTATTTGTTATTTCTATTTTGTTTCCTTATTGAAGGGTAAATTCACCCATGTTTTTGTGAAGATTAAACAAAATCATATATAACAACTTATCTAAAATATAAGTATTGATTCATAGAGCCTTTTCTTTGCCATTCAATCATGTATGTGAGCATATTTTCCATTGGAAAAAAATCAAACAATATTTAGAATTTCTGAAGAAAATTTTTTATGACTTACTTTTAACCATGTAAGTCAGGAAATAAAGTACTAAAAATGTACACTCATGGAATTGGAAAATATAACCGTCAGTCGTCTGTTGATAAAAAATAAAATATACAATTTAAACAAGAATTAATCTTACAGAACCCACTGCAAACTCAGATCTGCCTCTTTAATATTTCCATGAGTTTTTAAAGGGTTTTATTTTGATTTATTAGTATGCAATTGAAAATAAATTTCAATTGGTTAATATGTTTAAAGGGATAGAAATGGTTAAGAATTGTTTAAAAATGGTTCTATGAAAACAAAAACAAGAAAACTTTATACATATTAAAGAATGGAAACCAATTTAAATAGTTCTCAGTAAGAATGATCGTTACCTCCTAGGTATAAAAACATGTGGTTTGGAAGACCACTTATTGCATTAATTTTGCTGTAAGTGAACCAAGAAATCACCATTTTTATGATTTCACTGGTGAACTGGGATGGGGAAATTGGATGGTTGCACATAGTTTGCTGTGGCATTTCCATCTGATCTTCCTGCTACTACTCTGGGTGGGGACCAAAGCAATTTCTCCAAAGATTTGCACAGAGGATGTAATTCTAGACTCTCTCAATGTGTAGTTTGTTATCTGATTATATTTAATAAAATTATGTAATTTTCAATATGTAATTTTACAATATAAATATGCAATTATTTGCGAAAGTGCATTTTTTTGGAGACTGAGATCTATATTCTATACCATAATAGTTAACTCTGTCTTCAACCTAATGATTGCAAAATTCTTGATCATCTAAATTTACTCATTGCTTTTAACTGGTTCAAAAGTACCTATCATCAATCAAGAAATAGCACAAATATTGAGAGTTTGATTAAATTCATGAACATAAAACAAAATTGTTTAAAACCAATATCAGCTGTTGTTCTGAGAATCATTGGAAATATAAACAGCCAATTGGATATTTATATTTATTTATATAATATTATTTATTTATTATACATACTATTTTTTAAAAAGTAGATTGGAATAAAAAAGAAAAGAATAAATTGTTTAAAACAGAAAACAAATTCAAAAGTATGAAATGCCACATATTTTTAAGTGAAACATTATATTGATTGAATGAAACAAAAAATCACTCACTCACTAGATTATTTCTATTTCACATCATTGAAGTGAAAATGAATAAATTCATGTTCTGGTACCATCTACAGCAGTTTGCATTTTCATGGTACTTATGCTCCCTGACAGATTCGTTCATACTAAGATTGTTTTGTAATAGGTCTAAGCAAAAATCTATACGTTCCTATTTAATCTGAACATAAAGATGATAAATAAATTTATTTTTACTTGTACCCACTCAAATAATTTTCTGTAACAAAATGACAATATTAACACTAAATGGTCCTTCACTCAAGGGAAAGGAAACACTTAACAATGCTGATAACATTAATTTCAATCACAGGAAATTACCAGGGACTGGATGTTAATGCACTGCCAAGTGTTAACTCTCTATTCCCAACCCATAAGATAGGATAAGGAAATTGAGACCCGGAGAGGTTAAGGAATTTCTTCAAGAACTAGTAGGGACAGAAGCCAGTCTAAGAGAAGTCTTCCTGAACTCACATTTTCAGCCAGATCTGATGCAGCCCACTGGATAAATAAACACTTAGGGGGCCCTTGGCCAAGACTGTTTTCTTTATTCATCAACAACACTCAATAAAAGTGGGTATCACAAAGCACTTCTGATGATGAATAATCTGTAGTTCCAAAAGCATGACACACTCAAAGTTCCACAAATGAATAAAATGATTTTTTATTTCATGCCTGGATATTGAAGTGAAAGTTATTGTTAATGCTTTATTTCCTTAACTATACCACACTAATTCCCCAACAAATAACTTACTGAATATTTACTACATGGAAAACATTTTAAGCACAAGTACATATACTATATCATATCTAATTTTCAGGAGTTACAGATCTAAAACTATGCATAAACAAATATGCAAGTGAATGTAATTATGCTACCTCAACTGAGATTTATACTATCATTTTAGGCAAATTAACCTAAGTGACAAATGTAATCATTCCAGAGAGTGAACAAGCATGACATAAAACAGTTTTTGATTCACATAAAGAGGTATATATTCCCTTTTACTTTTGCTTCCAAGCTGTCTTAGCATTTCACCTATTAATTCTTTAAATGCTTATAAGCACATTACTAATTTCTTCTTCCTTTCCCATCCCACACAAATACTAAAATTTATTAGAGAAGCTCACAGCCAAACAGTATTGTCCTGGTTGAAATGTAATTATTTTATTTTCATTTTACATATCTTTCCTGTTACTTTATGTCAGGTGAAACTGGTTTCCAATTAACTGCATTGGTCTAATATTTTCTTTAAAATAAATTTATTTAAGTACGGGCAGTAGGTTAATTTAATGAAACATGTTCAGTCGAATACAATAGTGTTCTATGAATATGGAAAAAATCATAAAATTTATAGAAACTGACTAATTTAGGAAACACCATGAGGAAGAAATGGAAGTTTTATGGCAATACTGTCTGAAAAACAAATGGGAAACTCTGAGAAGGTGAATTCTCTGAGCTACAAAACGAAGTCAGGCACTGGATGTTGGTAAGGAAATTGGCACAGAGGATAATGTGTATGCTCTAGGGGGCACTGGGAGATGCTTGTGGATCCCACAGCAGCAGTCTGAGCACTGTAGTTGAACTCAACATCATAGATGCCCTAGGAATTCCATGGAGGGAAGGATCACTCTCTGCCTAGATAATCAGGTGACTTTGAAGAAGTATTTGATGCAGGTCTCATAAAACTTTTAAGTTTCTAGTAAATGAAAGATAAGCCAGGATGGTGGCCTTTCAGGCAAAGAAGCAGCAAGAAAACAAGGATGCAAAACATATAAAGTGAATTTGAAGAAAATTTGAACATAGGAAAAATATAGAAATAAATTCTTGAGAATGATCAACATATGCAAAGAAATGAGAATAAATAAAATTATTTTAATATAAAAGAGAGTGGTTGGCAAAGAAGTATATAGTTGTGGTTACATTTACAGAAAAAAAATAGTTAGAATGTATTTAGTTGTGCCTTATTAGCCTACTGAATTATTTCTCCTATTTTGAATTAAAGTAAAATTCTGCTTCAAAATGGAAATAAATTAATATTCATAAATAAAGAATGGCAAAGAAACTACATTCAAAAAATGAAATCAATGTTTACCAGATAGTAAGATGTGTTGTAAATCTGTTGCTAATTTGGGGTAGATAAACAGACCATTGGAATATAATAGAGATTTCAGGAAGAAACTCATCATCTATGGTTAATTTCAGGTAATTAAAAATATTAAGTGTTGGTGATAAACACAGTAAAACCAGGATTTTCAAACACTGCTCATGGCAATATGAATTGGCACCACCAACACTTTGGGAGAAATTATGAAAATATCTGTTAGGCTAAAAATAGGCATTCTCTGTATCCCCCAATTTTCCCATGTACATTACATAAATCTCTGCAAATATAGAAGAAAATATGTTCAACAACATTTTTGTAATAGTAAGACATTAAGAAAAATGTAAATTCTCATTAAAAAAGCATACAAAACTTGTGCAATAATTCACTGAAATTACAGTAAATTGAACTAGATTTGCATGTATTAACATTCACAGAGCTCAAAAAATACATTGTTAAAAGACACAAACAAGCAATACCCTACCCATATATACATTTACTAGTATGTACATATAAATATACACGTGTGTTATATACACATACAAATACATTAGTTATTCAAACATTCATAAGCTGTGCAAACATAAATCCCTTCCAAAGCATATAGATGTAATTCAGGTCAGTGATTCCTCTCTGTATGTGACCTTGGATGTGAGATTTGTGCTCTAGTTACCTTTCCTATGAGACAAGAGCAATGAAAATCTGCCCACTGATTGTTGTGAGCTATGTATGTGCATAAATTGAAAGCATATAGATGACATAAAGTGAAAACATGATGTGAGAAAAATGGAGAGATTTTAATATTGTTTATCATTGCTCCATGGAGAAAGTATCTCCCGAACTCATCCTTCTAAAGGAAAAGGAGCACCAAAATTTGGAATTGATTCAAGAAGATGCAGGCCATCTCAGTTTCTCAATAACAAGAAGAGCTATGTAGTATAATGAAGGAATGTATATAAAGGTAAGAGTTATGGACATGCTGGTTATGTTACTGTTGAATGAAACACTTTTTATTTTTCTTCATACTAAAAACTGGCAAAAAGGATCTTGAATGAAATTTTTCCAAGAACTAATTTTACATCCTTGATGCATGGATTCCCTGCAGGCAGCATCCTGGGAAGAATAACCTGGAGACGCTTGCTTAAAGCCAAAGGCATTCTTTCATGCACCTGCTCTCTGTGATCTTCTTAATTTAACAGATTACAAAGCAATAGGACACAGATCAGTGCAACTTCCCTGGATAAAATCCAATTATCAGTGGAAGAAGCATTGTGTTTTAATCACGAGCAGATGCACACACCAAGAGTGTGGCGGCTGCTCCACATGATTCATCCTTCCCTACTTTTGAGTTTAGTAATACAAACAAGAGAGCCGCCAGTCCTCTCATTGTGAGATGTGAAGGATAGAAAATGATGAATCATTCATGCTCACTTGATTATCTGTAGGACATTCATTTAAAGAGTCATCACCAAAAACACTCTCCATGAAACTAAGTAACAAGGATTCACATAATTTAGACTTATTATATTAAAAATATTTGCAGTAGCAATAAAAAAGTTCCCAAATCTAAACTGTACATTTATTTCATCACTAAGATTTTCCAATAGCCAAGAGTCATTAAATAAGGACCGAATTACCAAAGTATTTTAAAATATCTATAAGTCATAAAAAATGAATTTGAGAAATTTCACTCATTAAACAAAAACCTGCTATATGGACTTACTAGCCACATGACAACTATAGGCAAAGTCCTAAAAACAGCTAATGTTTTTCTGTTGTACAATATAAATATCATACATATTTCAATATATACCTATTCTTACTCTGATGTTATCAAATTAATTCCCAAGCTGATTATTTTCTGTATACTAAGATAAGAAATAAAAGAAACATACCATTCTTGACACTAACTTGAAAAGATATTCAACATTCACTCTTTTAATCTCCCAATAAAGTAATATATACATGGCTTTATGTGAATTTCAAAAATCCAGTAAAGTAATGGATTTATAATCAAATGGACCACACTTTACTGATTGAATCATATTTTATTCACCTTTTTATTTACAAGTCTGAATGGTGCCTGGACGATGTAAATACTCAATACATTAATTAGTAAATAAATAAGGAACTGAATTAAAGAATCTAATAGTTTTTATTCTGTTTCTGGTTTAAAAAGAATGACTTTGACATGCACTCTAATTATGTGAACTATACAGAGCATAAGTGGGTCAAGAAACTTTGGCACACTTTCACCTTCCTTGTATATTTTCCTTTACTTAAAACCCCACTTTAATACACATCCAGAATTCAGCAAAGGATATAAAATCGACACCCATAAATCAAAGGCATTTCTGTATATCAGTGACAAATCCTCAGAAAGGGAAACAAGGAAAGCTACCCCATTTATAATAACCTCAAAAAAAGGAGGTGAAAAATCTATATAATGAAAATTACAGAACACTAAAGAAAGAAGTCAAAGAGGACTTTAAAAGATGGAAAGATCCACTTTGCTCTTGGATAGGCAGAATGAATATTATCAAAATGACCATACTTCCAAAAGCACTATACAGATTTAATGCAATTCCACTCAAAAATCCCAATGACATTTCTAATAGAAATAGAAAAAGCAGTCATGAAATTCATCTGGAAAAATAAGAGACCCAGAATAGCTAAAGCAATCCTTAGCAGGAAGAGTGAAGCAGGTGGCATCACTATACCAGACCTCAAAATATACTACAGAGTAACAGTAACAAAAACAGCATGGTATAGGCACCAAAACAGACTGGTAGACTAATGGTATAGAATAGAGGACACAGAGGCTAACCCAAAAAATTACAATCATCTTATATTAGACAAAGGTGCCAAGAACATACACTGGAGAAAAGATAGCCTTTTCAACAAATGGTGCTGAGAAAACTGGAAATCCATATGCAACAAAATGAAATTAAACCCCTATGTCTCACCATGCACAAAACTCAACTCAAAATGGATCAAGGACTTAGGAATAAAACCAGAAACCCTGTGTCTAACAGAAGAAAAAATAGGCACTAATCTCCATCACATGGGATGAGGCCCCAACTTCCTTTTAAGACTCCTGTGTCCAAGAATTGAAATCAAAGAATCAATAAATGGGATGGAGTCAAACTAAAAAGTTTCTTCTCAGCAAAAGAAACAATCTGTGAGGAGAATAGAGAGCCTACATCTTGGGAGCAAATCTTTACCCCTCACACATCAGATAGAGCACTAATCTCTAGGGTTTATAAAGAACTCAAAAAGCTAAACACCAAAAGAAAAAAAAAATAAACCAATAACCCAATCAATAAATGGGCCAAGGACCTGAATAGACACTCCCCAGAAGATGATATACAATCAATCAACAAATATATGAAAAAATGTTCATCAATGCTAGCAATTAGAGAATTTCAAATTAAAACCACTCTAAGATATCATCTCACTCCAGTCAGAATGGCAACTATTATGAAGACAAACAACATTTAGTGTTGGTGAGGATGTGGTGCAGCCAATATGGAAAGCAGTATGGAGATTTCTTGGAAAATCAGGAACAGAACCACCATTTGACCCAGCTTTCCCTCTCCTCAGTCTATACCCAAAGGACTTAAAAACGTACTACAGGGACACAGCCACATCAATGTTTATAGCAGCACAATTCACAATAGCTAAACTGTGCAACCAACTTAAATGCCCTTCAATAGATGAATGGTTAAAAAACGTGGCATATATACACAAAGGAATATTACTCAGCAAGAAAAGAGAATAAAGTCATGGCATTTTCAGGTAAATGGATGGAGTTAGAGAAGATAATGCTAAGTGAAGTTAGTCAATCCCCAAAACCAAATGCTGTATGTTTTCGTTGATATAAGAAGGCTGATTCATAGTGGGATAGGGAGCAGGAGCATGGGAGGAATAGATGAACTCTAGATAGGGCAGAGGAATTGGAGGGGAAGGCAGGGTACATGGGGTTGTTAATGATGGTGGAATGTGAGGATCATTATTATCCAAAGTATACGTGTGAAGACATGAATTTGTGTGAATATACTTTGTATACAACTGGAGATATGAAAAATTGTGCTCTATATGTGTAATAAGAATTGTAATGCATTCTGCTGTCATATATAAAAAACAAATTCAAGTAAGAGTCAAGAGGGAAAATAATATACATTTTAGAAACATGCGGATTTTAGTAATAGAAAAATGGCAAAGAACTGAGGAAAAATAAATCAAGTTATAACCATCAAGTGGCTCTACCAAGGGATCAAGGCCTGCCAAGTCATGGTTTTATGTGGCTTCTCCACAGTGCACACCAAGCCTCCTCATCCCTGCATGAGAAGACAAAGGGGTTATTCTTGTGCCTACCTATTATGTGCAGACTGCACTGCCCCAGAGCAAAGTCTCTCATCTGCCTTTCTACTTTGCTAGTTACCCAGGCTGCTCTCTGGGTCCAGGCTCTGGTTGCAATACAGTCTCCCATTTTCTCTGGCTACAGGACTATATAAGCCATCATAGTTTTCTTCTAGAATTTCAATGCTACAGAGATTACATATGTGGTAGTTTGGAAGACTCACAAAAATTGAATATAATTTGTTAAGATTAACATGTATGAATCCTCAAATGACTGATGAATTGCCAGTAGACCCTCTGAGGTCAATTTAGAAAATTTGATAAGAAATATGATTCTGCAATCTGTATACGGGGTAAAAATGGGAGTTCATAACCCACTTGAATCAAATTTATGAAATATGATATATCAAGAGCTTTGTAATGTTTTGAACAACCAATAATTTAAAAAAGGTAGATAACTTTTAATCTTAGTGGAGTTTGTCAAAATAATTCATGACTAAAACTTGAATTCATTAACCCACAAAAGAAAAATATCCTGTTTTATAAGAGTCCAGCATAGTTATTAACACTTTGTCTTTCTGAATACAAATGAGATTGTGAAACTTAATCCTTACTAAATAATATCTGACTTGTGAAATTAGCCTCATGTAATTAATTTCCATTGATGAAATCTGTGATTTTTTTTCTTTTTCTTTTTTTTTTTTTTTTGCATGGATCATTCTTTTCTCACTCCACCATTTTCTTTGCGATCTAGAAAGGATACATTTTCCATATTTTGAAAAAAGTTATCTAGATTTCAGATACATAATTAAATGATCTTTGCCTTTATTCCTCCTGGCAATATAATTATGTACACAAAGCAAACTTACAGCAAAGGCTTAAATAATTAATTTTGGTTTCCTTCCAACTAACAGAAAGTATTTATAACTTAAGCCAGCCCATCATTTTTTATTTATACTCTATTAGTTAAAATGTCAACAACCAATGTTACCAAAGTCATTACAAGTATGGAATATTTAACTAAATGAGTCCCCTATCAAGATACAAAAGAACAAATGTGTTTAAAAGTTTAGCTATTTGGAAAATGCAAAGTGAAATGGCACATGCCTGTAAATTCACAGATATATGAATCATCTTATGAGGAACACATGTGCTCGTTCTTCTTTACAACTCCATTCTGAATCAAAGAATCATGTTCTATATTCTTTGGACTCCAATAAGCCTTGTATCTTGTACTTTTTCCCTGAGTCAACTGAAGTAGTATTAGTCCCTTGAATTTAGAAGATACTTAAATAACACATGAATTCTTTACATTCTTAAAGCTAATGAAACTTGGGGACATTACATCAAGTATGGTAGTATTAGAAACACAGGTTTGGGGAACAATGGATTTCTAAAAATTACTTGATTACTACTCCATATCCCATTTCTTTGATTTTGTTAAATTGTCCCATTATTTTCTGCCCTGAGACAGTTTGATTAATGAGGTTCTGGGCTTGGACAGGTAGTAGACATAGGCATTGTCATATGATACCACAAGAAACACATGGGTTTTATGTCCCATATGTACCCTGTTATATATCTAGATTAGGTGTGGTTCTGTATCTAGTTAAACAGCATAAAAAATCCTTGTTAGTTGCCTGAGTTTAAGCAGATATTATTATATGTGCCAGAGAGTGCCATGGCTTAATATTGGTATTTTTTTCTGTTGAGTACTCTAGTTGTCTGCTGAAATGATTTAAAGAGCAGTTAACCATGAGTAGTTTTGAAGCACTGCAGGTCTATTTGGTTGAAGGTGTATTCATGCATAGTCTGTTTTACTGCTATCCAACATGAAGTAGGTATGAAGAAAGGTCCTGGAGAAAGATTGACCTAATAAAAAAAATCACAAATACAGAACACTCAGTTAAGCTGTAGAGTGGAATGGAAGAACAGTCCATTAGTAAAACGGGTAAACATCAGGGAAAGAATACAGAGGGCAATTATTTTTGAAAATAGAAATGTTATCTCATGCATGAAAATAATTTTGAATTGCAATACATTATAGAATTAAATGTTAATTTCTACTATGAGTTTTCACTTATTGAAATGAGTTTTTAGAAAACTATTTTGGAACTTTAAAAGAAATATAGTACTTTAAATGGAGTGGTTCTAATAATAGAAACACTAAAAGTTAAAGTAGAAATTAGAGTAGTTAAGCCTACTCAGCATATTAAAATCATTTTTATGATGATTATCTGAAGAGAAATCTTAAGAGAAATGACTAAAGCATATCAGGATAAGCACATAAATAAATGACAATAGAAATAAAACTATATTTACACAGAGAAAAGGCCAAATAGTAAGACCTGATGTCTTAGAAATCAGTTTCATGTGGAATAGAATAATAGGAATTTTTAAAAGTTTGGGAAAAATAGTCTTGGTAAGCAATTATCTTTTTATGGTTCGTTAATTTCTAAGAAACAATGCTTTAAATAGCTGTAAGAGCCATTTAGCACAGGGAGGCAAATAGATTACATCACATGTGTCTTTTCTGATCAATTTGTAGTAGCTGCCTGGAGAGATGGATGGAGAAAGCTTCTTCTAGGCTCCAGAAGAAGGAGTGGCATGATTGATTAGGGTACCAGAGGTTGACTTATTCACACACAATTTATCCACATTCATGATCCTTTATCTCTTTCAAAGGAGAAGGAAATTGCACATTGCCTCTGTCATTTCAATAGAAAACACCTTTCTTGAGAAACTTATGGACTGTACCACACTGATAGACACAACTAATGGTAGAATCCCAAGGCTAAGCAATAACTTTTCTCATACATTTGTTACTCATTTCTTTCAGAGTGCTCAGTATGTGTTGTTCACAACTATCTCAAAGTCTAAGTCCATTAAAAACTTCCAAAGCTTGTAGGATGAGGCTATAGACTCATGGAAATGGCTTTATGTAAACCATACTAGTTTACTCAGAGACAAAATTGAGTCACTCAGGTTTTGCAAAACACTGTGTCAGAGTCCAGGTAACTTCTCAATTAATAATTTGTCATTCAAGATAAAAGACAAAGCACTCCCCACACTTTCCAAACTATATATTAAACTAGAGTACTCTGAAAAGGGTTGAGAATATTATTAAAAAGAAAACATATCAAATGAAATTCAAGAATAAAAAGCAAAACTGGGGTATAGTTCATCCAAGGAACCCTTCAATTAATTTATATAATTATAAATAAATGCATATGTAAAAATATATACTCATCTGTGTATATAAAAATAATGTGTAATCCTGCATTTTGAAAGGCCCAGAATCCAGAGAAAACTCTCCTCAAACTCATCACACTCTTTAAAGAGTCATGAAATTGTTTCCGTTTAATTTTTAAAAATACATTTTAGAGAAGGAAATGTTTATTGTTTATCAATAAGCATACCTATCATCTCTATATTTCAACTATCTTCTCCAGAATCTGTAGCTTTCTTTTTGAAATTACTTATCAACTTACAAATAATTTAGCTCCTATTTCATTGGGCCTTATTTTTTTTATTTTCTTTAAAATTCCTTATCTTTTCATTTTAAGGGAAGCAAAATTATGAAATTTTTTCTTAATTATTTCTGTACCATAGCAGGGTGTTAAATATAACATTGTCTTTTTTTTCTTTTTTTTTCTGAGCATGAGTCTGTTAAAGAAATAATGACATAATGTCCTGTTCTTGTTCTCAAGGGAGTTTGTGCTAGATTGAAAAATTCAAATGTTAACATAAGTAGAAGATTTAAGCAAGCAAAGAGTGCTACAGATCATGTAGATTTAAATTGCAGGAGTGGGAGCCATTACTAGAACTCAGACTTGGAGAATGAGTGGGATAGAAATGGGAATTGAAAGTCATACAGAATTTGAGTGGATCAGTGGGAGCCTGTGATTTGCAAGGGGTAGAAGGTACTGAAACATGAGAAGGACATGATTACTAGAATATGCAAGTAACTATTGTGTGATAATTGGATTGAAAATTACTATGAAATTATCATGATGTGAGTTTGGGTTAGATCTTGGAAAACATATTCTAGGTTAAGGTTTTTATATTTTATAATAGAAATAAATTTTATTAATTAATGGTATTAATATATTGTGAACATCAACACAAGGAAGGACACAGGAAGATACATGAGATATTGGACACAAGGAAATAAGTTAATTACAGAAGGTTAGATTATGAAGTAACTTGATTCCAAGCAAATATGAAAAGTGAAAAGTAAGAGAATCAAGAAAATTCATTTTATAGTATCTAAAACAATGATTAATGATTTAGGAGAGGCAGTTAAAAATGTTTATTAAATACATAACTACTGATAGGTGTGACCTAGGTAATTTCACAAATACTATTCATTGTAAGATAGTAATCTATAAGGTAATAATTTATACCCATTTTCACATTGAATAACCATAAATAGGACAATTCTAACCTGTCCAAATTACTAGGGTAAGGAAGCTTAAGAGTCACAGAATAAAAGTGATGGTATTCTGAAAAGGTCACAATGCAAGTGGTTTCTGAATAATAATCTTTACCAAAAATGTTAGCCTTTGGTTAAGATAATAAGGAAACTTTCAGCAAAATTTAACTTCAGAATTTAACATATATTTCAAACAAATCATTCTTATGTTCCTATAGTTATTTTCCCTACTCAAATACAAAAACTTCTCAGTGTTTGTGTTTATATCTTCTCTTCAACAGAATCTTCTAGTGCAGCTCTGTGAATTTTTAACAAATTTTTGAGTAAATCAAATTTTATAATATTTATTTCTTGGACTTTTATAATTCTTAAAATGGTGAATTGTTATTCCTAGACTTCTGTATATTTTTTATGTTTTGATTATGGAACTACTAGACTATTTTAATATGTTATGACTCTTACGATTCCCATATTATGCAGATTGTATTCCCCAAATATTCAATATTCAAAATTATTGGGAAAGCAGAAGTGGAACCAAGGTAAAAATAAATTGATGAAAATATTTTAGTACCCTTTAAAGTTTTACTCTTACTGTGCAAAGGTTATTCTTTTTTGAAAAAAAAATATATTTAAATGTATTCCCTGAAACTGAAAATACAGTTTTCATTGAAATTAATGTTAAAGTTTAGGTCAAATGTTAACAATGAATTTCATGTATTTTTCTTGACGTATCTGATGCTCAAAGATTAATTGTTTACTGCCAGAAAATAGAGAAGATAATTCCATGAAAACAAAACAAAGGGTTCAACCATGTGATAGTCAATTCTGTATTCTATCAAACCACAGAGTACCCCAAAAGGAGAATTATAATCACTCTGAGTTAATAATGCAAGAGCTTAAGTTGACCACATGGTTTTTTCTACTTTTATTTGCTCAAAGAGCAAATCCAAGGAAGTCCTCATAAATACAAAATGATGGATAACAAAATTATTTAATGAAGTGCCTCAAAAAGTTCAATTATTGTGATCAAAATAATAGTTGAATGGATGGCTACAGTTGCATTAGAAAATATATCATTTTAATTTATTTTGTTAAATATCTGTAATTTAAGTATTGAATATATTATTTCTAAATGAGTTTTAATTTTTTTCTCAAATTTTCTTAGCCAATTCTATCAAATCTTATTAAGATAGAAGATAATTAAAAAGAAGAAATTTTGAAATCTGAATAAAATTATTTAATGGTGAAAATATCTTACTTAAAATTCAAATTATGCATGGTCATTTTATTATATCATGGAGAAGAGCTTCATTAAAATACACTGCTTACAACATTAATTTTTTATAAAACATCCATGTCTAGTCCTTAAGTTAATAAAACAAAATAAATATTAATTTTTATAACTTATTTATTTTAAAGTTATGCCTAATTTTTACCCTCAAAATTATGCATATGCATTAACAGCCTAATTGATCAAATTGTTATGTGCATTTATGAATATGACACAATGAAACTTACTATTCTGTATTAGTAACATGCCCCAATTAAAAACATAGTAATCAGTAATTTATTTATACATCATATACAATTTTATTGTTATATAATAAGATTTCCAAGATTGTTCAGTAATGATAGGATTCAAATGAAACTTTAACAGAGAGTATGAAGGAATTTTTTTAGTGTCATAACTTTTTAAAAACTAGTTTTTTCTAATTAAGAAATTAAAATATTATAGAATAGATTAACTGAATATGTTTAAATGAGATTACCTATGTTTGAATTGGAGTTTAAAAAAAAGAGCAAAAACAATAAGCAATGCAAAAGCAATCTGTGCTCAGTTTATAAATCCAGATGACTTTATCAAAATATCAAACAGAGAATGCATCCATTACACTTCTGACAACTGACAAAACAGCCGGCTTTTTAGTTATTTAGCATTGTGAGTCACTTCATTTTAAGATATGCCTACAACTTGTTTATATTTTTTATTAAATCTTTAGCTGCACTTGTCACTTTAACTAGCCACAGGGTGACAGTCTCCTGGCAGCGCATCTGAGATTTTGCAAACATCAATAGAATAGATGCACCTAATCTAACAGTAAGCAGCTCTTATACTTCATCCCTATTTCATCAGTTTGGTAAAATCTTAGGTCACTGATTTTTAAATGATGTCCAATCCTAAGTGTAGTACATAAATCAATAAAATTGAACTGACAACAGCAACAAAAAAGGCTTCTGTTTTACCTGCCTAGAAAAATAAATATTCAAATGATCCAGCAAGTAGTTTTTCTATTTGAGTTTGTCAAGTGTATTGTGTTATAAATTGATTTGGGGGAGGCAAGCTTGTAACAGGCTCAAAGTTACTGACTGCTACATCATGAATATTTTAGAATACTTCATGGATTATGTCTTCTAAGTGGCTCCCAATTTTAAATAAAGATGTTTAGAATATTGGTGGATAGTATTATGAATTTATAAACAGAATAATTAATTTCATTATGTGCATCATTTTTTCTAAAAATCATGAATTCAGATTGTTCAGAATTTTTGTTAGAATCACGTCTATGCTATTGCATCAAATTGAAGTATATTTTTTTCTTTTTTCAGGAAAGGCCATCAGTTCCTCAGAAGATAAATTTCTCAAACAGCTACTCAAAGCCTCAATCTATCTTGAACAGAGTAGTTTCACATAAACCCAAGATTTCAGTCAATGCTTCCCCTGTTTTAAGTTTCTGACCAGCACAATCAATAAAGGAAGCCCCTGAAACTAATTTTACCAAGACACCTCAAACTTTATGATATAGATACACGAACCATATTGAAAGGTGAAATAGAGTATTTTTTATTTAATTCTGCATTTAGTAAACAGTTTCAGAATGGTAAACATTATTTAGCAATAAATTAGTTTCCAGGTTAAAAAGTTTATGGTCAAAAACAATTTTTTTTTGTCATACATATACCACAGCCAGAGTCATTTGATTTTCTTTCTCTCCTCTCTCTCTTCTCTCCTCTCTCTCTCTCAGTACCAGGCTTCAATCCAGGGAACTTAACCACTAAGCCCATATCCCCAGCCATTATCCCTTTTTTATATTTTGTTTAGAGATGCTTCTCCCTAGGTCCTTGCTAAGTTGATGAGGCTGGTTTGAAGTTGCAATCCTATAATCCTCCTACCCCAGCCTCCCCAGATTAGTCATATTGTTTTCATGAGCAAATATATGTGAACTACTAAGAAGAAATACAGAAGACAATTAGAAATTATTGTGAAACTTATATTCCAATAAAATAGAAAATAGTGAAGACATCAATAAATTTCTTAAGTTATATGATTTGCCCAGACTGAGTCAGGAGGATACACACAATTTAAACAGACCAATATCAATGGATGAAATAGAAGAAGCAATCAAAAGACTACCAACCAAGAAAAGCCCAGGACCAGATGGGTATACAGCAGAGTTTTACAAAACCTTTAAGGAAGAATTAATGCCAATACTTTTCAAGTTATTTCAGGAAATAGAAAAAGAGGGAGCTTGGCCAAATTCATTCTATGAGGCCAAAATCACCCTGATTCTGAAACCAGACAAAGACACCTCAAAGAAAGAAAACTACAGACCAATATCTATGATGAATCTAGATGCAAAAATCCTCAATTAAATTCTGGTGAATCGGATACAAAGGCACATCAAAAAAATTGTGCACCATGATCAAGTAGGATTCATACCTGGGATGCAAGGATGGTTCAATATACGGAAATCAATAAATGTTATTCACAACATCAATAGACTTAAAGACAAGAACCATATGATAATCTCGATACACACAGAAAAAGCATTTGACAAAGTAGAGCATCCCTTTATGTTCATAATATTAGAAAAACTAGGGATAACAGGAACTTATCTTGACATTGTAAAAGCTATCTATGTTAAGCCTCAGGCTAGCATCATTCTGAATGGAGAAACATTGAAGGCATTCCCTCTAAAATCTGGAACAAGACAGGGATGCCCTCTATCACCACTTCTATTCAATATAGTTCTAGAAACACTGGCCAGAGAAATTAGACAGACGAAATAAATCAAACGCATAAAAATAGGAAAAGAAGAACTTAAATTATCACTATTTGCTGGTGACATGATTCTATACATAGAAGATCCAAAAGGGTATACAAAAAAACTACTAGAACTAATAAATGAATTCAGCAATGTGGCAGGATATAAAATCAACATGCATAAATCAAAGGCATTTCTGTATATCAGCGACAAAACTTCTGAAATGGAAATGAGGAAAAACACTCCATTCACAATATCCTCAAAAAATAAAAATAAAATACTTGGGAATCAACCTAACAAAAGAGGTGAAAGATTTATACAATGCAAACTCCAGAACCCTAAAAAGAGAAGTAGAATAAGATCTTAGAAGATGGAAAAATATACCCTGTTCATGCATAGGCAGAACTAACATCATCAAAATTGTGATATTACCAAAAGTTCTCTATAGATTTAACACAATGCCAATCAAAATCCCAACGGAATTTCTTGTAGAAATAGATAAAGCAATCATGAAATTCATATGGAAAAATAAAAGACCCAGAATAGCAAAAGCAATTCTAAGCAGGAAGTGTGAATCAGGCGGTATAGCAATACCAGATTTCAAACTATATTACAGAGCAATAGTAACAAAAACAGCATGGTACTGGTACCAAAACAGGCGTGTAGACCAATGGTACAGAATGGATGACACAGAGATTAATCTACAAAGCTACAACTATCTTATATTTGATAAAGGAGCTAAAAGCATGCAATGGAGGAAGGATAGCATCTTCAACAAATGGTGCTGGGAAAACTGGAAATCCATATGTAACAATATGAAACTGAATCCTTTTCTCACGCCATGCACAAATGTTAACTCAAAATGGATCAAGGAGCTTGATAAGAAATCAGAGACATGGCATCTGATAGAAGAAAAAGTTGGCTATGATCTACATACTGTGGGGTCGGGCTCCAAATTCCTCAATAGGACACCCATAGCACAAGAGTTAATAACTAGAATCAACAAATGGGACTTACTCAAACTAAAAAGTTTTTTCTCAGCAAAAGAAACAATAAGAGAGGTAAATAGGGAGCCTACATCCTGGGAACAAATCTTTACTCCTCACACTTCAGATAGAGCCCTAATATCCAGAGTATACAAAGAACTCAAAAAATTAGACAATAAGATAACAAATAACCCAATTAACAAATGGGCCAAGGACCTGAACAGACACTTCTCAGAGGAGGACATACAATCAATCAAGTACATGAAAAAATTCTCACCATCTCCAGCAGTCAGAGAAATGCAAATCAAAACCACCCTAAGATAGCATCTCACTCCAGTAAGATTGGCAGCCATTATGAAGTCAAACAACAACAAGTGCTGGCGAGGATGTGGAGAAACAGATACACTTTTACATTGCTGGTGGGACTGCAAATTGGTGCAGCCAATTTGGAAAGCAGTATGGAGATTTCTTGGAAAGCTGGGAATGGAACCACCATTTGACCCAGCTATTGCCCTTCTCGGACTATTCCCTGAAGACCTTAAAAGAGTGTACTACAGGGACACTGCTACATCGATGTTCATAGCAGCACAATTCACAATTGCAAGACTGTGGAACCAACATAGATGCCCTTCAATTGATGAATGGATAAAAAAAAAATGTGGCATTTATACACAATGGAGTATTACTCTGCATTAAAAAAGGACAAAATCATAGAATTTGCGGGGAAATGCATGGCATTAGAGCAGATTATGCTAAGTGAAGCTAGCCAATCCCTAAAAAACAAATGCCAAATGTCTTCTTTGATATAAGGAGAGCAACTAAGAACAGAGCAGGGAGGAAGAGCA
Source organism: Marmota monax (assembly GCF_021218885.2). Lineage (NCBI taxonomy): Eukaryota > Metazoa > Chordata > Mammalia > Rodentia > Sciuridae > Marmota > Marmota monax. The sequence goes on from NW_026692965.1 coordinate 68,257, forward strand.
GGAGGAAAAGATTAACATTAAACAGAGACATGAGGTGGGAGGGAAAGGTAGAGAAAAGGGAAATTGCATGGAAATGGAAGGAGACCCTCATTGTTATACAAAATTTCATATAAGAGGTTATGAGGGGAATGGGAAAAAAAACAAGGAGAGAAATGAATTACAGTAGATGGGGTAGAGAGAGACGATGGGAGGGGAGGGGAGGGGGATAGTAGAGGATAGGAAAGGTAGTAGAATACAACAGTTACTAATATGGCATTATGTAAAAAATGTGGATGTGTAACCAATGTGATTCTGCAATCTGTATACGGGGTAAAAATGGGAGTTCATAACCCACTTGAATCTAAGGTACGAAATATGATATGTCAAGAGTTTTGTAATGTTTTGAACAGCCAATAAAAAAAAATAAAAGACAAAAAGGGCAACGAAAGAAAAGAAAAGGGAGAGAAATGTGGAAGGAGAGGAGAGAATAGAAGAAATGTTTACCAATCTTTGAATGGCGACTACCATATAAAATCTCAATAGAGAATGTGGCCTGTGAGTTTAACAGATTGGTACTAAAGGTTGCAGGGGCCTCAAAAACTAATAAAATTATCATATGACCCTCCAATACCACTACTAGGTAGTTATCCAAAGGAAACAAAATCATTCTCTTAAAGAGACATCTGTACTCCCATGTTTATTGCAGTACAATTCACAATAGAATAAAAGATGGAAATAACTGAGTGTTAAATAGTTGACAAGTAGATAAAGAAAACATGCAATATATACACAATGAAAAACTATTCAGCCATAAAAAGAATGAAATCCTCTCATTTGTGACAATTTGGGAGGTAAGTAACATAAGCCAGGCACAGAAATAAAACTGCTTCATGATCTTACTCATATATGAAATATAAAAATGTTGACTTTGTAGAAGTTGAGAGAAGAGTGGTGGCTAACAGAAGCTGGAAGAGTGGGGAGAAGAGGAAGGAAGGGATTGATCAATGGTTTCTAAGTCAGGGCTAGATACAAATAAGAAGTTCTGGATTGCTATTGCATGGCAGGGTGACTGACTATACATAACATGTATATAATGTGCATTTCAAAAGACTAGAGGAAAGGATTTTGAAACTTTTTTCCACCAAGAAGGAATAAATTGTTTGAGGACATAGATTTTTTTTTCTTTCTTTTTTTTTTTTGGTACTGGGGTTTGAACTCAGGAGCACATGACCACCAAGCCACATCCCCATTCCTATTTAGTATTTTATTTAGTGACAGAGTCTCACTGAGTTACTTAGTGTCTCACTTTTGCTGAGGCTGGCTTTGAACTCCTGATTCTCTTGCCTTGTCCTCCCTAGGAACATGCACCACAGCTTGGTTTAATGGATGATAATGGATGAGCTGGTTTCTGGTTTCACATTATACAATGTAGACATGTATGGAAAAATCACATAATACCCAGTTAATATATTTAATTTTAATGTTTTATTATTAAGAAAATGAAAGGACAATAGCATGGAATCACTTATTGTTTTAAGAGTGCTGTCAATTAAATTTACACTTTGGGATTTGAAACACCTATCATCAGTTTAGTTAAACAGTTATCATTAGTTTCTAGTTAAAGAGAAAATAATTATATTGGATACCATCTCTGACTAAGATGTACAAATTATATTCTATGCTACCTCAGACTATGAGGTCAAACATACATGGAGATCGTAAGAAATGATCATTCCTTTTCTCTTTCTTGCCTACCAATAAAATGTACATTATTGTTTCTTTCCTTTAGAATTTTGTGATGTTTATTGGATGTAGCATATAAAATGGTATAAATAATATTTGTTAAACTACAACTTCAATATATATTCTGTTGAGTTCACACCCATTTCAAAAAACTGCAAGTCAAATCTTATGTCATACAAAAGAAATATATACAGACAAAACCATATAACATCAGATTTAGGTAAGAGAACTTTGGAATCAGATGAAACTGAATTTTAGATAAGACTGACTGGGCCAGTTTTTCACAGGGAAATCTTGAGCAAGTGACTTGAGCTCCATAAATTTTAGATTTCTTATTTATAAGATTGAGTGAAAAGTATGACTAATCTCACAACTTTAATAAATATTATGATTATTCATAGCACAATTAATTGCACTTAATTTGGAGGGGCACAAGCAGTTCTTCTAATAAAGATTAACTCTGTAAATATTCATAGGATAAAGTCAGAAAAGAAAATATATATATGTATATACACACACATACAGCACACACTATTCTACTAAGAAGATGAATTGGGATAAATCCAGAAAAAAAACCCTCCATCTCCCTCATTTTACGTATGGGAAATTAAAGTTAATAAAAAATCTTCCAAACATTGATCATCTGGATTTGCCACTGATAGAATTTAAAACCAGTTTTCCAACCTCGTATTCCTTCTTGACTCTTAATTCTTTTCACCCAGTTGTAAGAGATATCTAATGACTACCAGGATCACCTTACTGATCACTGCCATTATTTCAACTCCATCTGGTAGCCTTGGGTGTTGTGGTCTCCTCTTATTTCACGTGTGTGCTAGTAGCAGCACTGTCTTCCCAAAGAGTTGAGGAGAATTTTCCATAAAGGATGCACAACAACTCAAATATAATCAAGTATTTGTGTATTTTTACTTCATTCCTCAAATACAGGGTGCTGTGAACACTTTGAATCCAGAATAATCAGATTTACCTTCTTATACTCCAATAGGATAAAGAAGACAAATAAATACCAAGAATAATATAGAATGGTAAGTAGAATTTTCTTGACACATAAACAGGAGTAGAAGAAAAAAGTGACAGAGGAGTTCAAGAGAGGGAGCAATTGTTACGTTTTTAGGAAGTATTTCTTAAAGACGTTAGAAATACATTTTAGTTTGTCAAGAAATATTTTTTCTGTATTCCATTATATTAACAGCATTATCCTTTGCACTACTGAGTATTAACGAAAACTCAAGAAATAATTTTACTCATATCATCATGTTACTCCTTTAACATTATAACTTTATTCTTTCTTGCATTTTTAGTTTATTGGTTTTTCTTTATGTGTTTTTTTTTTGAATAATTCAATAGTAGACTAGAGGTCCTTTTAATGTTTACTTTGTAAGTATGCACATCCAAAGTACATGAAATCAACATAACAAAGTGTTACCTACACAACCATGTTATTTGTGGCACTATTCACTATAGCTAAAATACTGAATCAGTCTAGATGACCACTGATTAATGGATTAAAAAATTGCTATGAATATACTCAACAGTATATTCATCCATAAACAATAATGAATTCCTGTCACTTGCAGAAAAATAGCAAGAACTGAAGGACAACATGTTAGGTGAAATAAACCAGACACAACAAGACAAGTACCACAGGTTCTCTCTCATATGTGGAAGATAAAACATGTCCACCTGAATGCAGAATAGTGATTCATGCGGGGGCGGGGGGGGGAGGCTGGGGTTGTGGCTCAGCTATAGAGTGCTCACCTAGCATGTGTGAGGCTCTGGGTTCGATCCTCAGCACCACATAAAAAACAAACAAACAAACAAACAAATAAATAAAGGCATTGTGCCCAACTTCAACTAAAATAAATAAATAAATATATATTTCTATTATAGATTTATATGTAGAAATATATATATATGTATATATATATACATATATATATATATTTATTTTATTTGACTAGTGTACAAATGCATAATAGCACCCCATTCATATAAGCAATTAATACCTGTTAATCAAAAATAAAATAAATCAATAAAGTTTACTGTAAAAATGGAATAAAACAAGGCAAAACAATTTAAAGCTCCTATTCAGTGGTGTTTTCTATTTGTAGAGATAGTTCCTAATATATAAACAATATATAATATTTAATGAACACTCTACATATAATTCCTCACATAAATACAAGCACAGTATTTATGTTTCACTTTTCACAAATGTTGTTCAGTCATTTCCAGACAAACAAAAGATTCCAAGAGACCTGTTCAAAATTGTGCAGTAGTAAATGACAAGTGGGGAAAAATAGGTCATCCAATAAATCTCATGCACTATTCAACGCCTTTTGTTTTTCTCTTCATAAAAAATGCCTATAAATAATTGAAAAGAGAACAATTATTTTTATAACATCAAAAAACTTCCATTAAATTGAGGCCTTCCAGTCTTTTTTAAAACTTTGAATGTTTCTCTGATGACTCTAAAGATTGCAAAAAAGCCTATTTACAAAATAAACACTATGTTTTACTAATATCTCCAACATTAATAAACCAGGTACATTTTAAGGAAATTGTTTTATAGGTCATTCACCTTATATTTCATATTGCAATGACCATTTCCAGAGCTTTTGTATATGGTAGCTTTGCTAGTAGTTGAATTATAAAATCTTGCTTTAAAAAGTGAAATATTTTAAAACTTTGTACAGAATAGAGAAAAGATTTATTATCTTTAAAATTGAAATAGATACACAAAATAAAATTGACATCTATGAGAAAAGCATTTCAGTATTTCTCATTCTTGAATTCATATTTTATAAATCTTATAAGATGTTAGCATAGATGGATATTAATAAAGTCCAACATTTTAAAATCATTCTACTATGGACAGGTGGCAGTTAGAAATAAAATTCAAAGTTTTACTTAAACCTTGAAATATCCTGCATAATTTTAATATTTGAGAGTCATATAATTTAGAGAAGATAAACTTGAGCTAATAAAGAAAGTACTTTTTTGACATTCATGTCACCAGGTCTTAAGTCAGCATGTCTCTCTGATAGTGCAATTGGCTTGGTTTTGTATTGTCAGTTATAATTCCACTTTCCTGCTAAGTCAATAGAATGAGATGACTACAGGGACAGCATTACAGCCACAGGAGGACAGAAGCTGAGACACACAATTTCCTTCCTACCATGCCAGCACTACTAAACAGTTATTGGAACAATGGACAACAAAGGGACAATAAAACTGCCTTAAATATTGTTATGCCATTAAATCATCTGACAGCAAAGACATTAAGCAACATTAATACCAGGGAAATTTTACTTTTCCCATTAGTCTGATTTGGGGAGGCTTACTACAAATCAGTTGCTTTTTAAATTTTTATTAATGTAAACATTACTCAAACTACATATTTTCTCCAGGCCCTAGACTCCTAGTGTTAAATTTGAGGGAGTTAAAATTTATAAATATTTTATATGCCTTTAAATAAGTTTTTATTGATGAATAATAATGATACAGTTTTGATTATATATATATAAAACGTTTTCATCTTGTCCAACATTCTTTTTTAATATCTAAAATTTAAAGCCAAGAGTCATATTCAGAATTGCACTTTCCATCCACATACTAATTAATTTTTTCTTTCTTAATTGTACAAGGTTTATCTCTTCTATTTTCTGCCATCTTTCTTGGTATAATATATCTCATGCACATTACAGATTGTTAAAAATTCTAGCATATTCCACTATTTTACTTATTTTTAAAAAACCATGAAATATATAAATCAAAACAATCAAACAACCCAAAACTTTCATGCAATGAAATAAAACACTAAAATAGTTAGGAAAATTTTTTACCCCAAATTTCAAGCTTCTTAAAGAAAAATTCTACTTATGTTACATTGATATTCATCTAAATGTTACTAAGTGCTTATTAGTGGCTAGATATTAATGTGGGCTCAGAGACTGAAAAATTATTGATGGTAACTGGATTGTCTCTTAAAGATGCTCAGAGCTCAGTAAAACAGACTAATGGGACACATCATAAGCTATAGTGCAGTAGACATCACACCTTGCTGCTTCATCCACTGATAGCAATCTGTGTATAATTAAATATTTCTATTACCAGTTTAACCTGGGTGTCCATTGTATCTAAATATCCCATATTTCTGTTTGTTTCTTTCTTTTGGTTGCCTCTGACATAGCTCCTTCAAATAAGTACTGGATTGTTTTTGTCAAATATATAATATCACACACACTTGCTCTGGTGTGTGGGTTGCTGAATAAAGACCCCCAATTCCCAAGAATACCAATGCCCCATTTCTAGGAACCCATGAGTATGTTATCTTAGATAGAAAAGGGGACTTTGCAATGTGGCTAAATTAAGGATCTTATATGGAGAGGTTATCTTGGATTGTCAAGACATTCTAATTAAATGGAAACCTGGTTAGTTGTAGAAGGTGGGAGATAATGATGTCAGAAGCAGGTAGTTGGAGTCATTTGAGAAAGCATCCACTAGCAGAGAAATGCATATCAACTTAGAAGTCAAAAATGTGAAATAGATTCTCCCTTACAACCTCCAGTGAGAACAAAGAACTGAAAATATCTTGATCTGAGAGACTCCTGGCATTCAGGATGGTAAAAGAATAATCTTTCAGTTGTTTTACACAACTGAATTTTTGGTCATCTGGTAGAGTAGCAATCAGAAACTATCATACATATTTTCTAAAAGTATTCCAATTATTTTCTTTTGTCCTTACATTATATAAATCAATTTTCAATCTGAAGGGTATGATTATAGTGGTGAAAATGTGTTTCTAAAATATTGAGAAGTCTTCAATATGAAAGCAAAAAGAAGCTATACAAGACAAATGCTGAAAAATAAAAATTATTTGTTGATGAAAAGTAACTATATTAAACCATATTATATATTGACTCATATTACACTGGATTGAAGATGGCTTCTTCAAGATAATAGGCTAAATTGGATATAGGGTTATTGTTTGATAAGACAGCACTTTGAGACTTGAGAGTGTATTAGAATCACTTAAAGATCTTCATAAAATATAGATGGCTCTATCCCACCCTCAGACTTTGAGGTCAGATGCCAAGTATTTCTATCTTACAAGATTTGGGATGATGTTGATGGTGTCACTCCAGGGACCACATTTTCAGGACTGCTTAAAAAAAAGGTCATTTGATTTGACTTCATATGTCTGTCACTTTCTAGCTGTGGAAAATCTTAACTCAGTAATAACAGAGCTTCCCTTTTGTTCAAACACTCTCACAGATATGTTGGGATGATGATACTTAATTAATTATGACTATAATTAATAAGCCAGTGTTTTATGTTTATGTTCACATTATTTAATATTCTAGAGTTTTCTTCAAATGGCTGTAGTATTTATTTGCCATTTTTCAGGTGCTTTAAATGTATAGTACTTTTCAAACTACAAAGAAAAGGTGTCTTTGTTTGCATGTGTTTGTACATGGATATATTTGTGTGTATGTTTGTATGCATTGATATTATAAGGATAGATGAACTGAAATAATTTACTTTTCCCATTTTAGTGACAGACACAGTTTTCTAATTTAAGCCTTTCTTTTTCTTTTTTCAAAATTGTGTGTCTAATATTATAGACTCAGAGATATTATTATGTTTAGTTTTTAGTTTGTTATTAAAAACTCAACAGATATTTGGTATGGAGAAATAAAAATATTAGTATATCATAATTGGTAGAGCATTTGTTATATATTTAAGACATTTTCTATATTAAATTATAATAATTAATCTGATTTTACCTATTCACATGATATAAATGGCTTCATTGGTGTCTACACAGCTTTCTAATTTATTACCACCTGAAAATTTTATTAATGTCAATAATGATGATAAATGAAATTGAGATTAGTTCCACTCTTTCAAATGTCCCAATAGACCATTTTCTCCTAGAGAACTGCTGTCATTCATTACCCTCTATTTAAAAGCCATCAGGCAAGATTAAATACAAGTCATTTCAAAATAACAGCATTTTCTTTCTTTTTTTCTTTGAACGAAAATACACTAAATATTTTTTCAAATTCAAGGTGTACCCACAACACTTGGCAAAGTATCAAAATAAATAAGTACACATCTCTATGTGTGTATGTGTGTGTGGGGGGGGTGTACCCACACATTTAAAAATAACACACACACACACACACACACACGTCAGATTCCAATAGCCAACTGGAAGGGGAAAGGGAATTGATCCTTACACAAAACTATAATGACACAATGTGTGGTAAGTAGAGTAGTGATTGACGTCTCCTGGCTTCTCTCAGATCCCACAGAGCTCCATCAATCATCTGCTGCCTGACCCTGGACAAATTCCCAGTCGGTTTGCAGCCTCATCTCCCTTCCCTCCCATCATGAATGTATCAAATGCTTAACTTCTAAAACCCTTCCACCTTTAATATTCTATGACTTGTCTTCTTAGAATGCCTTCAGGAGAATACAAATTCAAACAATAAATTCCTTCAATAATAGGTCATGAAGAAAACAAGTGTCAAGTTTTATGAGCAAGAAATAAAATTATCAGATAATTCTCACATTTTTAGAACTGCAACTCTGCCTTGATAACCTAGCAGATTTCTCAAACTCTTTATCAGTTTGACTGGGGGAAAATGTTAGGTTGTCTCGTACATAGAAAAAATAACAGACCTACGCAAAATGAATGGAAAAATGGGTGTTCAAGAAGATGTGAGCAGCTCATGGTCCTACAGCTCATCAGTTTAGAGTGTTAAATAATAAGAGGAATAAAACCTGCCACCTTCAGATAGATGGACTTTGAATCCTCCAGACAGGTGTGGTTTTATCTCACTTAGTATCTGTCATAATGATGGGTGAGAATATACTCGGCAGTATTTGTAAGCCTTTCATTTTAATGGATTGATAGGCCCAAATGCGGTCCTTGAAGAGTGGCTTCTGGCAAAATATTACAGAGTTTCCCCAATTAGGTGACAGCAGAAGTGGAAGGCTTTGCATTAACCTCATTCTGCGCAGCACATTGGATAGCACTGCTATAGAAGAATCTCCAGAGCAAATAGAAAGGAAGAGATAAATTCATTTCTGTCTTAAAATATCTGATGAGGGATGACTTATCATCCAATAATAGAAATCATTTGAATTTTTAACTAGGATTCTTAGCATTTTGTTTATAGACATTCTTTGATATTATCTACTGGTTTTAGAATATGTTAAAAGATTGTGAAGCAAACAAGGCATAGTACAGTATTCTCTCCTAACAAAGCCTCGTTTTAAGTGATATAGTTTGTTATTTTACTTCTTCAGCCAATATAGTCCATGAACATTCTTTGAGGGGACTTTGATACAAAGCACTGTACCATGCACTCTGTAGAGGATATGAAAGAAGTTCAAGGGTTTTAAAGTTGGAGTAGGAGAGAAAATGTAATAAGGTAGCATTAAGTGATTTTAGTACTAAAAATAGATATCACAATTCATTAATAGATTATTACACACACACAGCTCTTCCTTGGAAAACAGACAGGGAAAACATGATTTTGATTTCTCTATTTCTCTTTCTTTCTTATAAGTTTGACTCAACCACAAGTACTTCAAGGCTTAATAGCAAAATTGTATACAGTCACATTTTGTACTATACATTTCAAGGCCTGAAAAATATATAAAACATTTCTTCTAATACTACCATCTCTGAACATTTATAATAGATCCATTTATTCTTTATTGTAAACAATCTCTGGAAAAATACATATGAACAAAAAATCTTTGTAAAAAACCACTGGTTTTTTAAGAATAATTATTAGAAATAGAACAAATGTTATGAACAAGTTTAAAATTTTGCTTTATATTACCAAATTGATTTTTAAAAATGTTATACAATGTCCAGCCCCAGATGAAAGAACCCATTTCTTTGGATTTAGGAAAACTTGAGAATTATCATTTTATATGTATGTGTTACTTTATAGATTTCATCTGATTTCAAGTGAGGCATTTTCTCATATTTATTAGCAATGTATCGCATCTTTGAGTGATCTGGTTTAAATTTGCTCCCTTTATTAATTTATTAAATGATTTAATGTTTTCTTTCCATTTTGCACATCTTTTATGTAAGTGTTTACCAATACTTTGTCATATGTTTGTTACAAATATTTTCCTAATTGCCTGGTCTCTTCCAATTTTGTGTCTAAAGTTTCTTGGAAGAGATTTTTTTTTAAGGACCTTACACTCCTGTCCTCCTTATTTCAGTCATCCAGGGAGCTCCATCCCGCTCTGGAACACTTCCTCCCACCCAGCCATGATTTAGATATTAGTATCAAGTTTATTTTCTCATTACTCTGTATTAGTTCTTGGCAATTTCTTTGTCCATATGGATAAGACCCTAGACCTCTTCTCCTCCAGAGATAGTATGCTTTACCCCACTTGGTCAAATATTAATAACATAATCACATGTAAATTCTGTCATCAGCAAGTTTTCCTTCCCTCCATAAATTCAATTCAAAACATACTTTCTTTGACCAGTTACTCTTATCTTTTCAATAACTGCTTTTCATCAAAGTTCCTGAGGTTCCAATCCAATGATTCAAGCAACATACCCAATATATATTCTCCTATGCCCCTCAACTATTTTAAATCAATATATTGTAATCAGTGTCTTGCAGGTCTTCTTACATACTTATGGTACATTGCTTTTCTGTACTTCCTTGTCAATACTGCCTCTATATTGAAGTTCAAGTTTCTTGCCTACTCAGCTCATGTATTCTTACAGGTAAATGTAGAAAAAATGACAACCATCCTGACTGTTCTCATATTAGTTTCACAATTGAAAATCCCAAAGTGGCTTTTAGTGATCCTTATCTTTCTCTTGTCAATTTGCTCCTCTACTCAGTCAAATGACCTGGCTTCTCTTTCCTCTGTCTCTATTTTCTTGTCCTCACTTTCAGGAGAGAAAATCAAATACGGCAGAAGACAGCTTCCAAACCCTCTCTCTATTCAATCTGGAATCACACATTCATCTACACCCACAAGCTGTGCTTCTGTCCTTCGATGGAAGAAACATTTGTGTGTCAAAGACAAACCTCTCTATCTCTTCTGCTTACCAAAACTTGATATTATCTATAATATAACAGACCCCACTCTGTAAATATCCTTTGTTTCCCCTCTGCAAAAAATCTCCAATCCTCTTATAAACATGCTGTATTTTCCCTATCTTAGGAAACAAAAATCCTCAATTCTATACTGTTCACATCCTGTCTCATTTCTTGCTTCATTTCACAGAGAACAAAAAATAAAACACGTATGCAAAAAATTCATCAGAAAAACCTTTTCAAAGAATTATTTTTGTAATCTTTATGTTTTCCTTCAAGCCTCACTTCTCCAAAGTTCTGATGGTCAAAAATAGAACAAAAGTATTCAAAACTCACTGGAGATGGATTATAAGATCAATCTTTTTACTTTATGAAGGAGTGGCATTTAGCTAGGCTGCCTATTCCTGCTTCAACAGTTTCCTCACTTGCCTTCTGTACCACTCCCTCTTAAATCTACTTTTTATTTTTAAAAAAGTTTATTACTACATAATAATTATATGCATTTATCCATAAATATATTTCAATATGTGTATTCAATATGTAATGATAAGTTCAGGGTAATGGCATATTAATCACTTCAAACATTTATCCTTTTTGAAATATACAGTTAATTCTTGTCAAACATAGTCATCCCACTGCGCTACAGAACACTAAAATGTATTCCTCCTATTCTATCCTGTATCAATTAATGATCATTTTTTCTGTCCCAACTTCCCAGCCTCTGGAAACCACTATTCTATCTACATCTATGTGACCAATTTTGTTAGCTTCTACATGAGTGAAAATATGTGGTCTTTATCTTTCTGTGTTTGACTTATTTTACTAAAGTAAATGTCCTCCAGACTCATCTATGTTGTTCTAAATGACAGGATTTCGTTCTTTTTTTATGATTGCATAATATTTATTTTGTACCTATAACATATTTTCTTCATGCATGCTCTACATCTCTGCCTCCTCTTCTTTGTATTCATGATTGAATGTCCTGCATTCACCAGCATGAATGTACCTTGAATGCTCTGAGGCTCAATCCTAGTTTGCTTCTCCATCTATTATATTAAGTTGCATTTATATACAGATTAATGGAACTGGCAGGAGCAAAATGAAGCTGAAGCTGAATCTGGAAGCTGGGGGCTAGTGCCACCTCTGGATAAAGACCGTCTATATCCCTCTTGGTTTCTTCTTTATCTACCATAATCCTGAATCTATTTCTGAGGATCTGAACCTCCACCTGACAACTGATCACTCATAAATGTGAGTTGTCAGATATTTCCCTGAAATCCAGGACTATCATCGGTACTTGGATGAGTTGCCTGCTCAACATCTTCACTGTGATCTTCTGTTTATCAGCTTCTCATGGCTGTGATCAAAATATCAGGCAGTACATCATAGAAGAGAAGTTTATTTTAGCTCACCGTTTTAGAGGCTTAGTCCTTGGACAGCCAGTTCAGTCACTTTGGCCCTGAGGTGAAGTGCTATATCATTGCCTCAGGGCACAATGGACAGAAGCTACTCACCTCCTGGTGGCTGGGAAGCACAGCCAAGGGGGAGGGGAGGGGGCTTCAGGGAAGATGAACCTTCTCAGGACACTGATCCACCTCCTCCAGCCATATCCACCTGCCTGCAGTAACTATCCAGTTTGTCTATTTAAAGTAGGATGGACTGGTTAAGCTATAGTGCTCATAATCTAATATTTTAACCTGAATTTACACAGGAGCTTTTGGGGGACACATCAAAATCATAAGAATTCTACCCCAATTTAGATTGTTTCAGCCATCATGGAGAAAGATGGGATTGTATACCCTAAAAGCAGTCAGTCATTAGCTAAGAGCCCTCCCAGTATGGAAGAATCCAACTCTAAGGCATTTCCTGGAGAAAATGGAATTCCCGTCAGTTAAGCACTATTCTCCAGAGTTGGACACAGTTATCATCCATTAGCTGTCAATATCTATAGCACCTGGGGGATGAATGCATCAGCTGGTAGGAGCCATATGTAAGACAACAGCAACACATTCTATTCTGTAGATGAACATGTGTCAGGGATTGAAAATATATAAGTATGCATCTTTTAAAATTAAAGTTGTCCTTATACTATTATTAAGTATGAAGTTTTTAAAAACAAATTAATTTCATTATTGCATGAAAAGATAATTAGATCAATGGTATAACCCACTAGTTTGCTTAGAAAACATTAGAGTTCAAGCTTTTGGTTAAACTTATTCCCATCAATGTAATCTCCAAGTAATTAAGATTACAAATTCAGTATGAACTTTTTCCATGCATTTCTTCTTTACTGACTATATCTGTATAATAACTGAAATCTATGGTTTACAATTTATCATACTGTAATATTCTTCTTAAACTTGATTATTTTTCTAACAATGTTTTTTGATATTCATTGATGTTTTTATGCAGCTATAATATATCCAGTTCACTGCTAATCTTATTTATGATTGTATCATATATATAAATTCAAAATCTTTTTTGATGCATATGTAGATTTTTAAATTTCTTTCCTATTGTAAAAAGCAATGATTCTACATTCAGGTCCATACTTCCTTGTGCACCTCAGTCAGCTTTTCTCTAATGTTTATACCCAAAGAATAGAGCTGTAGGTAGAAGGATAGGTTCAAATATTATTAAAATAAAATAAGTGGAACTTCACACTCAGTTTCTTGGACTTGGTTTATTTTTGTCAAGAATAAATGAAAATAAATCTTCAAAGAAATGTCTGCAAAGTTGACTTTCTGGATAATTTATATGTCCTTTATGCACAGAGGCAGAAGCAGGTTTTCTTCACAGAGCTCATTCTAATATGCAGAGCACACTAGGAGGTGCCTGCTATTTGATTGCTTAGAAAAGCTGTCCCGGACCCTCACTGGGATTATTTTTTCTTGTTGGTAGCAGTATTTTTTTTCCTCAACATGACACATTTGAGAAAAATCTATAAGTTTACATAGCAGAGTTGTATTAAAGGGAAAAAATGGAGAAAATGATGTTTCCTTTATAATACAGGTCCTATGCAAGAAGATTTATACACATCCCCTTAATTAATCCTTCAAACCCTATGGTGTTGATATATGGCACTTCTGCTTCAGAGAAAATATTAACCTTAATCATACAGTTAACAACTTATTTAAAAAAACTGTATTCTAACCAAAACTATCTCACAATAAAATATGGTATGAATTTGACTTACATGTATGATACTTACGTAAATGTTGTTAATTAATGTATATGGCAATGCATAGCTAAATAATTAATATACGTTTTGCAATTAAAATCTTAGCTTTCTCAAGAGTCCAAATTCCAATTCCTCCTTAACACCAATCTCTATATCCACAATAATATTTTCCTTCCTCTGTGCTTCTGTAGCCTTAGTATATCCTGTTAAACTATACTGTATGATCTGTCAAGTTGTGTATATAATATTTCTCGCTGGAGTTTACTTATCTTGAGAGCCAGTATGTTATGGTTTGGATTTGTTAACCCGCAAAAGCTCATGCGTGAGAAAATGCAAGAGGGTTCTCAGGGGAAAATGACTGGATTGTGAGAGCCTTATCCCAATCAGTGAATTAGCTCCTACTGGGATTAATTGAGTAGTAACTGGAGGCAGGTGGGAGGTGTGGCTGGAGAGGTGGGTCTTTGGGGGCGTGTCTTTGAGTACATATATGTATCTGGCAAATGGAGATCTCTCTCTCCTACCCTCTCTCTCACCTTCCTCTTCCCACTCTCACCCCCTCTTTCTGATCATCAGCTGAGCAGCTTCCCTTCACCATACTCTTCCACAATGTTGTTTTGCCTCACCTCAGTCCTCAAGGAATGCAGCCTGTTTGTCTGTGACTGAGACTCTGAAACCATGAACCCTCAGATAAAGGTTTCCCTCCTCTAAAGTTGTGCTGGTCAGGTCTTTTAGTCACAGCAGTGAAAAAACTGAATAAAACACAGTACCTTAAAACTATGTGTTTGTTGTATGTTCCTGGTCACCACTTCTAAACTGAAGGGCTAGTACCTGTTAGGTGGACTCACACACACACACACATAAATCACTCTGTAAAGGAATAAACACATTACCAGAGGTAAGGGAAAGGGGATAAGCAAGGCATGGGTGTCACCGGTACTGGGAAATCAGGGACTCCTGCATATAGAAGTAGAACTGAGACAGTCAGGGACCACCCTGGTGGGACAAAGGCAGAGACAATGTAATAATAACCCTTGGCATAGTAAACTACTGCCCTTTGGTAATATGGCACATTGCTTCTCTACCCTTGTACTCTTTTCAACGTAACCACAAAATGACCTGACAAACTCACAGAAGCAGAATTTCTGCATAAGATTAAATTGTTACCAGGGGAAAACATACCTAAAATACACCCTCTATCTTCACTTGCTTGTACTCAACTTAAAATCATTAATTTTGGAGGTCAAAGATCTGGGCAATACATTATTAGTTTCCCACTAGCTTTTCTGTAGGTAACATCCCTGGCTTGTGGGTTATGATGATAATGGTTGAATAGTTACTTTTCAGGAAACTTGAGGCCACTTTTGCTGAGAATGTTAGAGTCTGTAAACAAGTCTGGATGGCGCCTGGCAAAATGCCAGAGGGAGTGGTTTGTGAAGTAACACCAGCGAGCCATTAAGTGTGGAGATTCCTTATTGGTTGAACTGATGTATCTAGTTTATGCTAATTAAGATAAGCTGTGTGGAATGTATAAATACCGCTCCTGTCCTACAACAAACGGCTTCCACTCCTGCTGTATCAATCTACACAAGTTGTTCGTCACCCCCCGGCTAGTTTGCTGCAGGCAGACTGCGGCAGAGAACACTCTTAACTTGGGTCTGCACATGCGTGATGGAACCTGGAATGGATTAAAAATATTTGGCATCTCTGTCTCTTTTGTTATCTTAACTTTTGGGTCAGATTCTACCCAACTCTGCAAGTAGACATGTCATGTGCACATGGGAGCTCTTATGGGTTTTTCTTCTATCCCACCATCGAACTATTTCAGCAGCTATAGCAATCCAAGAACCTAAATTCCTTCAGCCCTATCATAAGGCCCAGATAAACCCACCAGGTGTGTTTGCACAGGATGATGGTACCAATAGCTGCAAGAATCACTCATCAGTTCTTGGGACAATTTGACCATGATTTACCCAGTGGTCCAATTCTTTGCAAGAATAAACATCCTCGAAACTGCCCCAGATTACCAGATTTTAGGCCAGCCCATAAAATTAAATAAAGCTTTGCATTTTCCTTTATTTGGAGAGTGGTCGGTCTCCCTCTTTATCCTTGCTGTCTCTTTCAGATGAAGCACCAGTTAAAGCCTTGCTTTTGTGTATGATGGTGCTCACTTGACTGGTTTCATCATTACCATCAGGGAATCAGAAGTTCCCATGTCAAATTAAAAAAAAAAAATCTACATGAAAACGAACACGGAATAATCCAGGAAAAATTTAGGCATGGCTTCAAAAACAAGGAGGATGCTGGTAATTGCCTTAGTATGTTTTGGGGAAATACAAGGAACAACCTGTCATAGAGTAGAACCGTGGTCTTGCAAAACATTTTTTTGCCATTAGAGTCTGCTAACTTTGGTCAGTATGAGTTTTCCATCTTATAAGACCACCAGCTTTGGCTTTTTTTTTTTTCCAAAATAGTCTTTGGAAATAAAAAACACTCAACAGTCATAAAATTTATTTAAAAAACCCAAGGCAATGTTTGACTTTATAGTTCAAGAACACTGAATTGAAGCGTGAATAAGTTGAGTCACTGGAGTATGATTATTGCACAATTAGTACTGAAAAAAAGGCAATTTAGAATGTCAGGGATGGCTAACATCTATCCACATATGAATATTTTATTAATTTTTTATTCAAAAACAACTTTAATTTTATTAAATACACTGTTAAGAAAGCTAAGCCACAGAGATATGAAAGAATGACTTCTGCCTTCAATAGTCTCAAATTGATAGTATTTTAACAATAAATTTTAAATAAGTCATCATAATTATTTGTTTGGTAGTTTTTAATTAAAATGTTAAACCTTTAAGTTTAATTTAATGTACAACAAATGTACAATAAACAATTATATGATTATTCATTTATCTTACCAATGACATGAGTATGAATTATGTTCTCTAAAAGACAAAAATTACTTTTTTTTCCATGATGGCAGCTTTTTGCCAGAGACTTCTAAATACTGAAAAACAATGAAGTTGTTGCTTTCCTCTGAAGAAATCCCATCCCATCTAATAATTGTACTCAACTTAAAACTTAAAAAAATCATTAGTTTTCATTAGTTTTGGAGGTCAGAAAGCTGGTCCTGCTTTTTTTTTTTTTAACGAGGAGTTGAATCCAGGGCCTCTAATCTGTGAACCAAATAACCAGGCCTTTTTATTTTTTAATTGATAGACGTCTTGCTAAGTTGTTTAGGGTCTTACTAAATTGCTGAGACTGCCTTTGAATTTGCAATCCTCCTGCTTTCGCTTCCTGAGCCACTGGGATTATAAGAGTATGCCACTGTGACAGGCCGATCTGTTTTGTGCTCCTTAGGGCAGCATGCAATTGCTGACTATATTGTAAGAGTTAAAAAGTAATATGTTGAGATGATTTAGTTATACACGACCAGCTGATATTGATTTCCAACTAAGAAGGCATAGCAAAGTATCTCACATTATTAGTCTTTTTAAAGACTATTGTAAGCATGATTCATTTTCTTAACAATCAACCCCAACTAAGGATTAGAAATCCTATTGCTTACTTCCTGAACATTATCTGTTGCTACTGTTTACTTAATATGTTCTACTCATTGTACCTTATGAAGCAAATTCAGAACTGTTAATATGATGTAGGATTCATTTTTCTGTATCAAGTGATGCACAAATTGACTTTTAAGAGGAGAAATGAAAAATCACTTCCATTCATCATCAACCAGAAATGATTGTCAGTGGCTGCCTATAGTGTGCTTTTTTTGAGAGGAACTGTGAGATCTATGGAGGTATCAGAGCAAGCATGCCAGAATTAATTATTGAGTCTGCCGTAGGTGTACAGGAGAGTGGGGTGACAACACATAAGCCATGAGTTCTCTTATCTGTGTATAGTGCTTGAAATATGTAGTCATTTTTAATTATTCAGAGATAGCATATTCTTGCAAGATGAGTGTCATGTCGGTACAATAAACTCTAAGAATGCACATTGACTTTTTTAGAATCCTTGTTTATTGCATGTTGTGATGAAAGTGTTAAAAGAGCTCTAAGAGGACCATCACTCCTCCAGTGTACTTCTGTAGAAGTAATAGAAGTAATAGAATGTCACAGTTCATAGCATTGTGGTCCAGTATTAAACCATTCTGATGGTAGTTTGTTTGAACAGTCTTTCAGGGTAAAAAAATAGCCTACAAAAGATTGACAAAATGATTCAGAATAGCCTAAGCAATCTTAGAAAAAAAACAAAGTTGGAAGAATCATGTTTTCCCAACTTCAAATTTATGCTGGATTTGGTGACACACACCTGTAAATCTCAGCAACTCAGGTGGTTGAAGCAAGAGGATCACAATTTTAAGGCCAGCCTGGACAACTAGGAAGACCCTATCTCAAATAAAATATTAAAAATTGAGGATATACTCAGTGGCAGAGTGCCCATGGGTTCAATCTTCAGTACTAGGAGGAAAAAATTAGTATAAACCCAAGAAATCAAGACAGGGTGGTGCTTGCATAATAGATACGAGGAAAAATAAAATAAAATTAAGAGTCAAAACATATTTTCCCCCACATCCTCACCAACACTTATTGTTTCCCTATATTCTTTTTTTTTATTGGTTGCTCAAAACCATTACAATGCTCTTGACATATCATATTTCATATATTTGATTCAAGTGGGTTGATGAGGATTGTGTTGGAGTTCTAGATCATTTTGGAGAATATTACCATAGTCACAATATAGGTCTTCTAAAACATGAACACATAATGTCTTTTTATTTAGTTAGTTATCCCCAGTACTGGGGTTGGGTTAACCCTGGGATACTCTATTTCCTTAGTTACATCGCTGACCTTTTTTTTTATTTGACAAGAGGTTTTGCTAAGTTGCCTAGCCTAGCCTGGAACTTGTGATCCTCCTTCCTCAGCTTCCAGAATACCTGGAATTTACAGGTATGCACCACCACACCTCATTCTTCTTTGATTTCTTTCAACAATATTTTGTAGTTTTCAGTGTATGAATCTTGTACTTTTGTTAACTTTATTTCTATTTAATTTTTAAAAATAGTATTATAAATGGAACTTTAATTTCCATTGTTTATGTTTGGAATGTAATTGATTTTTTAAAATATGGATCTTGTATCCTGCAACTTTGCTGACTTTGTGTATTAGTTCTAATGTTTCTTTTGCAGAGTCCTTTTTTTGTATATAATGTCTCATCATCTGTGAATAGAGATAGTTTTTTATTTTTTTTTGTTTTAAAAAAATAGCTTAGAATTACTTGTTACCTTTATTTTACTTAAACCTATTTTGATGTGACTCCTGATGTCAAACAAGAAATTTTCATTTCACAAAAGAAACCAAAGAAACAAACAAAAAGGAAATATAGTCATTGTTTTTACTCCATAAACTTCGATGGCGGTCTTATTTCAGGATAATATCTGCCTTTACACTCCAAATAGACTACACTCAGTAGCAGTGACTGTGAGTTTCAAATTTACTAATAATCAGTGTATGAAAGCTTTAATGTAGTTATGATTATTTACTATCTGATTTACCCCCCAATCTTACTCTCCGATAATGAACTTAATCTTAGTAATCTGAGTCCCATTTCTGTTTCATACTTTGGTGGTCCTAACACACTCCTTATGTGGTTTATAACCCTCTCTCTTCTAGATACCACCTTCTTCCTCTTTAAATTCTAGAAATAATGATGACCATTCCATGGATAGACAAAGAGCTTGCCCTCTTCAGGACTTAGCTCATGTCACTCTCACACTGTTTTGTTTTTATTTACTTTTTATTTTTTGGTAGTGCTGGGGATTGAACACAGAGCCTCGCTCATGCTAAGCAAGAGCTCTATCACTGAGCCACATTCCCAGCCCATCACTACCTGTAAGTTCTTGCCCCAAGTTTTTTCTCAGCATCTAGGCTGCCTAGGAACCTTCCGTGTCTTCAGGTACCAAATTAAAGATCAGGAGTTACATGATGACATCATATAAATGCCCCCTTTCCTTTTATCATAGCAGTCTGTTTTATTTGTCATAGTTTCTTACAGAAATTAAAATTTGTCTCTGTGTTATTCCTTCCACTATACTAATACTCTTAATAGAAGACCTTGAGGTATTTTATTTATTACAGTTTATGTATTTATGCAGTAAAATATCTGGCAATATTGAAATAAATGTGTATTTGTAGAATATGAATAAGAAGGAATCTTGTAGTGTGATTTAATTGTTGTTGTTTGTTGTTCTGATCATTAGTCATGGTGGTAGATTTTTGTTTGATTGTGGAAAATTTTTATAGTTGCAGCTATCAGTAATAGAGATATTAGGTAATTACCCAAAGAAAATGGAAAAGCCAAGAAAGATATAACTCACTACCTGATGTGTTATAATTTAGGTATTAGATGTCTCCCAAAAGCTCCTATGTGAGACAGGCAAGAAGATTTAGAGGTGAACTGATGTTTTGCCTATATGAGTCTTAAGCAGTGAGTTAATCCCTGATAGGTAGTAATTGTAGGCAAACAGGGTGTGGCTGGAGGAGGAGGATTCCTCAGGCATGCCTTTTGGGTATCATATTTTGTCCTAGTTGAGCACAGTTTCCTTGGTGGCCTTGTTTCCATCTGCTTTCCTCTGTCACACTCTTCTGCCATGATGTTCGCCTCCCCTGGAGCCCCAAGGAATTGAGGCCAGCTGTCTATGAACTGAGACATCTGAAACCCTGAGTCCAAAATAACTTTTCCTCTTCTAATTGTTTTTGTCAGGTTTTTTTTTTTTTTTTCTCACAGCAGCAAACAACACTTGAGTAATGCATGATGTGATGTTATTGCTCACAGTTGCACTTGATATTATTTTCCTATTCATCATATAACCGGGAGCATATTGACATGAAAGGCCACTGATCTATATTCCAGACTCTGAGTCCTATTTCATTGTCTGTGTCTGCTTCTCAGTTGCCTCTTGTGTAAATGAAGAAATAACTTCTGTTGGGTGCAGAAGCAGGCTGAACTGTGTTGTCTGCAGGGCAGGCTGAACAGATGTTGGCTGCAAGATACCCCGCACTCAAACCCCCTCCTATCTGGTCCTTTATCACCTGTTTGCCTCAAGTCTGAACATTCAAACCCTGCTTAATGCTGAACACTCAACCCCCCTTAGGCCAACAAGGCAGCTTGCAGACCCAGAGGCCCATGTAGATTTGGGCTATAAAAACCCCCTCCTGCCAGCCCCCCTCTCTCTTGCTCCTTCTCTCTGCTCTCTCTCTTGCTCTTTATCTTTCTTACACGTGCTCTCTGTCTCTCTCTTGCTCGTTGCTCTCTCCCTGTTCAATCTCTTATCTTTTCTTCTCTCTCTCTCTTTCCTTCCTTCCTTTCTCTTTGTTGCACTGCTGCAATAAAGATCTTTTGTTGCTCCGAGTGTTGTGGTCACTTTCCTTTCAACTTCTATTTTATAAACTTCTTTTGAAGATTGAAAAAAAAATTATAAATATTTATAAGTTTTATACATGTAAAACAACAACATCTAACATATAAATAAAATTAGATTTTATCTCTTATCTTTCCCATCAGGTGAACATAGATTTTTGGCCTCCTTTGGTCACCGAATTATTAATGGTCCTTCAGATTTCAAATTTTTAGCATTGATGATTTTTACCACTGAACCATGATCATCATTATTTAATATAAATTTAATGAAATCCCTTTCAAGTCCTATGATGGATTTTATCCCCTATACACATTCATTCTATTAATCATATAATCCAATGATTGTTTTATGTTCTGATTTAAAATAATCAATCTTCAAACAGACATAATTTCCCCTTCAATATGGTACATTGATTCTTCATAACATTTATGTAGGAAAATTTGGCAGCAGTTAAAAACCACACGTACTCTTGAATGCTGCCCAAATTGACAATTTCAATTAACAACCCACGCTGTAGTCCAGAAAATGTAGAAGGAAGAGAAATAAGTGGCATTATAAAATATCTAGAAAGTATTATTGATCTGAACTTTTGAAATCTACATGATCAAGAAAAGATAAATAGAAAATGACGTATCCAAAGAACAAGCTTTTCAATGTTCTCTGATCATTATGTTAACATTGACAGATGAAGCACATATACTAACTATACCTATTTGTCTGGTGTAGCTCCATAATATATTTGCACAATATTGAGCAGAAATATTTCAGAATATTATTCTAAAACATTTTAAAACTGTAGTTAAAAAATCGGTTCAGGCCACTCATATAGGAGTAATTGTTCCTGATATAGAAAACAAATCAGCTTTCTGAGAGTTTTCCAATGAATAATAGAGAGGTTATATGATTCAAAGATAGAACTAAATTGCAGTACCTTTTCTATTGTCAGCAGGAAAAGTAGTACATCCTTTCCTTTGTCACTTGATTACTTTAGCACAACAAAAAGATAATTACAATAAAAAGACTAAAGGACTCGTTCTTAAAAATGAAGTCGCCAAATCTCTCCATAAGGTGGAATGAAAATACCTGGAAGGTTGCTTCCTACAAACTCTTTGAACTTACACAATTCTATTTGAAGCTTCTTTTAAAAGGTGTGGTAACTACACACATATCATTTTAAAGTTTTACACATAAAAAATTGCAAAAAGAAGATTCCAGCTTCCCAATATCATTCATACAGCAAGGTAGTAACAGAATTGTTCTGGACGCATATTATTTGTAATTTTGACTCAGGTGACTGTGTTAAGAGGAAGAAAATTCAAATGGAGGGATGTTCAAGCTGGTCTTGTTTAATTTACCTATTTTGTATCCTGAAGCCTTTCCAGTGGTTTGCGTCTATTATGACTATTGTTTAAAGGTTTTTATGATGTTGTCATTTTATTTTTAGGGAATACAACTTGAAACATCTGGATGGTTGCCTTTGCTAAGTACGGGCTTCATTTGAGATTGCCGAAATCTAGAAACGAACTCCTATGAACGATTTCCCATAAACCCAAATTTTTGCCTGTGGTGATTTGTGTTTATTTATTTACTTATTTATTGTGTTAGTTGTTAGAATATATATAAATCAGTATTAGTATTATAATCAACATAAATTAATTCAGTTGAAAATTATATCAGAAGAGGAGCAAACAATGTGAACATACATTTCCAAGAGTAATTGATATCTGCCCAAATGATTTCTATATTGCCACTTTGAGTCCCTGAATGGAAAATATAGGCAAATAAATTGATCTTCCTTTTTATAAAATGGTCCAATTAGGCCTCTCTGAATGATGAGACCTTGAAGGTTTGAAGGTCAATTTAATCCATTCATCAAGAATATATGAGATTTAAAGATAAAGCATATTAAAAGACCAGCATGACTGATAGCATTATTTAAAAAACCTAATATTTAAGAATTGATGGAAAGTTAGGCTTGGTTTCTAAAAAGTGATACAAGTTGATTAGTACTATGAGCATTGGACCCATTTGAAACTACTCCAAAGGAGGAATAAGAAAGCAGGATTAAGATGCCTTTTTATTAGCATTCCACTTTGTTGAACTTAACAGCTAATGATTTTTTTTTTCATATTGATCATTTATGACAAACCTGCATTGCGCACAGCTATCACCACCATGTTTCCAATGGCTCAGAGGGTTCGATTAGCAATTTTCAGCATATAGGTTTATTTTTAGTTAAGCGTATGTTCAGTTGTTATTTTTTACATAAGTTGCTACTGAACCTACTACGAGTCTACAGTATAACACCAAATAACTTTTTGACGTGCTGGCCAAACCAAAAACATAATGTGGACTAGCTTTTTTAGAAAAACAATATTTCTTTAATTGGGTTGTCCGGAACTACATCCACATCTCTGTGGGTGGTCCCTGGAATAAAGACTATGACCCTTTGGAGCACCCGGGTTGTGTTTAATGAGTCAGTGAAGTAATCCAAATCAAATAAAAACTAGTAATTGAGGGCTTATTGGTGCAATTGCTCGAATTTTAATTTAATTCCTTGACATCATTGCGTGTCAGCTAGGTATAAGTTACTGACCTTAGATCTTGTGAGTAATTTCACAAGAGAATAAGGGACAGTTTTGACGGCAAGGCAAGAGCCAGTGTTCTAAGTGAGGCTCACTCTGCATAAGGATGAATCTGTAGCTCCTGTCACTTGAGACACAGCAGATACAGGAGAAGGGCCGTCTACCTCCCTGTTTTTCTTCTTCACAATAGGATATAAACACAATTCCATTGTTTAAAAGATGCCTCCGCCGTCCGCCTTTACTAAGTAGAAAAGAAAACATTTTCTTTTTTATAAGGAAGTATAAAACTTAGAGGAGTATGCACAGACTTTGTTAAAAAGACATCTCCGACCTTACTAATAGTTTTCCCCTGTTACCAATAATTTTTTAGCATACTAATTGAGTTGTCTCTTCCATGAATGCCTCTCTTTGTGCAACCTAAACACAAAAACATATAGGTTTTGTCATTTCATTGGTTTGTCATTTCCTTATGAGGGCTCTGTGTCCTTATACAATTTACATTAAATTCCTGTATGGTCCTTCTGATCATCTTATTTAGGTCTCTTTAAGTCTCAGGCCGCAGCTGTGTATCCTTAAGAGGTTTGGTGTAAAGTTTTGCATTCGCTACAGAAGCATAGAGATGATTGGTGCCATAAGGCAAAATTTGTTGTTCATAAAATGAAAAAGACAAGATACATCTGTTATACGATTTTTGTAATGTACAGACACAAATGTGAAGGAATTAATAGGAGAGTTAACTTTCACAAGCACAACATACATGAAACAGCAACAGGCTTCGTCTTTAGAATCTTGAATGTCAAAGTTGACGAATGCAACACAAGTAGAAGCCAGTGTGGTGGCACACACCTGTAGTTTCCAGCTCCTGTTGAATGCTGAGCAGGGGCTTGCAAGTTTCAAATGTTCAGCCTCAGCAATTTATTGAGAAACTCAAAACTTAGTGAACCCTGATCTCAAAATAAAAAAATAAAAAGGTCTAAGATTGTAACTCAGTGGGGTAAAGCACCCCTGGGTCAATTTTTCAGTTATCAAAAACAAACAAACTATTCATATATTTTATGGGTTTGCAACTCAATCATTTTTTAACAATATTATAATCTAAACCTGCATATTCGAATAATCTTTAAGAAACAAATTGTTGATTTTTAAGATTACTCGCAGCTACATAGACAAATATTTCTTTAGTAATTAAAACATGTACAGAGAAGAAATATTTTGTTTGAAAGTGTAAAATAATTTTTAAAACTTAAATTTGTCCCCAACTGGTAGCAGAATGCAGGGGTTAGTCATATACGAAGAAATATTTATCTTCTTTACTGTGTTTTACTAATTTATTATCTCATTCACAATATCTGTGATTCACGACTAAACTTGTGCTGTATCTTAACATGAATCTTCCTCCTATTTTTTTCCCAAATAATTTTCACATTTGGGGCCATTTACCCCTGTCTACCAATGTATTTTTTTTCCTTTGGGAAACATCTCTGCCATCTCAGTAGAAAGTGTTGAGAGCGACCAGAGTGAATCTATGTAGGGTGCATCCTAAGATTGATTTAGGAACTGATTGGTGTGCAAAAAAAATGCAATTTACAGATGAGTACTGCTTTTATAAATTATTTCGAGAAATATTTCAGAGTTGCTTTAAATTCCACTTATTGGTCTCTATGCTAAAGTTAGAAAGTTAATAATGTAGTAATAATTAATAAAATTAACATGAGTTAATTAAGAGTCCATCCATTAATCCAAGTGCAGTTTATTTTGTTCTTTTGCTGCTCGCTCAAATGCTAACTGATTATATTTTCTCTGTAGAACCCCCCATCTTTGTTTTCAACAAGAGAAAAAAAATGGAGTAAATTTCATTTCTAAAATATATTCAGAAAGAAATTTTTTCAGGGGAAGGTCAACAGTTCTGGGATTATCTCTGGTAACCAAAGTATTGGAAAATAAGAAATCATTTTAAGAAAAATTCTAATGAAATATTATAAAGGATAATAGGATGTGGCCTCAGTGGTAGAGTGCTGGCGTAGCCATGTACAAGCCCTAGGTTCAATCCTAGGACTACCCAGAATAACTAAGTAAGGTGTAACAAAACAACACATTAGATAACTAAGTAAGCCTTAATAAACAGGGGAAATATTTTATAAACAGAAAAAATGTAAATCTTGATTATTCTGTGCATTATGAAAAATAACTGTATGTGTGATTTATAAATATGTG
>NW_026692966.1:0-74842 GCF_021218885.2 Marmota monax
GGTTAGGGTTAGGCTTAGGGTTAGATTTAGTTTACGGTTAGGTTTAGGGTAAGGGTTTGTGTTAGGATTAGATTTAGGGTTAGGTTGAGGGTCTGTGTTAGGCTTTGGATTAGGTTTAGGATTAAGGTAAGTTTTAGGGTTAGGGTTAGAATTAGGGTTAGGATTAGGGTAAGGGTTACAGTTAGGGTTAGAGTTAGGGATAGAGATAGAATTAGGGTTAGGGTTAGGTTTAGGTTTTGTGTTAGGTTTCGGGTTAGGTTTAGGGTTAGGGTTTGTGTTAAGGTTAGTATTAGCGTTAGGTTTAGGCTTACGGTTAGGATTAGGGTTAGAGTTAAATTTAGGGTTAGGGTTTGTGTTAATGTTAGGGTTAGGGTTAGGTTTAGTGTTAGGTTTAGGGTTAGGGTAAGGCTGAGTGTTAGGGTTAGGGTGAGGTTTATTGTTATGGTTAGGTTTCGAGTTTGGGTTAGGGTTAGGGTTAGTGTTAGGGTTAGGTTTAGTGTTAGTGTTAGGTTTAGTTTTAGGGTTAAGGTTGGAGTAAGGGTTGTGGTTAGTGTTAGGGTTAGGGTTATTGTTAGGGTTAAGGATCAGGTTCGGCATAGGGTAAGGTTTAGTTTTAAGTTTATAGTAAGGGTTAGGTTTTTTGTTAGTGTTCGGGTTAGCATTAGGGTTAGAGTTAGGGTTAGTGTTAGCGTTAGCATTAGGGTTAGTGTTAGGATTAGTGTTAGGATTAGGTTTAGGGTTATGGATAGGTTTAGGGTTAGTGTTTCAGTTAGGGTTAGGGTTAGTTTTAGGGTTTATATTAGGGTTAGAATTAGTGTTAGGATTAAATTACATTTAGTATTAGGGTTTGTGTTAGTGATTCGAAAAGGGTTAGTGTTTCCATTATGGTTAGGATTTGGGTTAGATTTTGGGTTAGGGTTAGGGTTAGGTTAGGGTTATGGTTATGGATATGGTTAGGGTTTGTTGTAGGGTTAGATTTAGGGTAAGGGTAAAGGTTAGAGTTAGTGTTAGGGTTAGGGTTACTCTTAGGGTTAAAGTTATTTTTAGTTTTAGGGTTAAGGTTAGGTTAGGGTTAGGGTTAGGATTACAGTTAGTTATAGGGTTAGGATTTGTGTTAGATTTTGAGTTAGGTTTAAGGTGAAGGTTTGGGTTAGGGTTAGGGTTATTTTTAGGTTTAGGTTTAGGGTTAGAAATAGCTTAAAGATAGTGTTAGGGTTCAGTTTTGTGTTAGAGTTATTGTTAGTATTAGGTTTAGGTTTAGGGTTAGTGTTAGGGTTAGTGTTAGGGTTAGGAATAAGGTTAGTGTTAGTTTTTGTGTTAGGGTTATGGTTATGCTTAGGTTTAGTGTTAGGGTTAGTGTTAGGTTTCGGTTTCAGTTTAGAAAAAGTGTTCGCTTTAGGGTAAGTTTTATGATTTTGGTAAAGGTTAGGTTTAGGTTTAGTGTTAAGGTTAGGGTTAGGTTTGTTTTTATCGTTAGTGTTAAGGTTAGGGTTTTGTTTATGCTTAGGGTTAGAGTTAGTGTTAGGGTTAGTGTTAGGGTTTATATTAGGGTTAAAACTAGTGCTAGGATTAAGGTTAGATTTAGGATTAGGGTTTGTGTTAGGGTTTTAGATAGGGTTAGGGTTTTGGTTATGGTTATGATTCGGGTTTGGGTTAGGGTTAGGGTTTGTTTTAGGGTTAGGGTTAATCCTAATTTAAACTCTAAAACTAACCCTAATAATAACCCTAACCATAACCATAACACTAACCCTAAACTTAGCACTAGGCCTAGCCCTAACCCTAAACCTATCCCTAAATCTAACACTATCCCTAAACCTAACACTAAACCTAACCCTAACCGAAACCCTAAAACGAACCCTAAGCCTCACTCTAAACCTAATACTAAATATAAAACTATCCCTAACCCTAACCCTAACACAAATCCTAAAAATAATCCTAACCCTATCACAAACGATAATCCTAACATTATCACTAATACTAACACTAACCCTAATGCTACAAGTAACCCTAAGACTAACTTTAACACGAACTTTAAACCTAACCCTAATTCTAACCATAAATCTAACCCTAAACTTAACCCTTACCTAAACATAACCCTAACCCTAAACCTAAACCTAACAAAAACCCTATCCCTAACCCTAACCGAATCCTAACCCTAACCCTCATCCTAACCTAATGTAACCCTAACTCAAACCCTAACCCTAATTCTCACACAAACCCTAACCCAAACTATAACCCTAAATGTAACCTAACCCTAACATTAACCCTTACCGAACCCTAACCCTAATTATCACCCCCAAAAAAACCCTAACCCGCTTCCTAAACCTAACGCTAAACCTAATACTAACCCTAATTCAAACCCTAACACTAACCCTAAACCTAAATATAAACCAAACTCAAACAGTAAGTGTAAACTTAACTCTAATCCTAACCTTAACACTAACCCTAACACTAAACCTAATCCTAATACTAATCATAAACCTAACCCACACCCTAACACTAACCCTAACCCTAACCCTAAACCTAACCCTAACACAAAATCTAACATTAACCCTAACCCTAACACTAACACTAAGCCCCACCCAACCCTAACTCTAACCCTAAACTTAACCCTAACCCTAACCCTAACACAAACCCTAAACCTAAACCTAAACCTAACACTAACACTAACCCTAAACCTAACACTAACACGAACTCGAATCCTAACCCTAAATAACTAACCCTAATAATAACCTAACTCAAATCCTAACCCTAAAAGTATCCCTAAACCTTAAACTAAACCTAACACTAACCCTAAACCTAACCCTACCACAGACCTTAACCCTAACTCTAACTCTAAAAAAAACCCTAACCACAAATCTGACCCTAACATAAAACCTAACCTTAACCCTAAGACTAACCCTAAACCTTAATATAACCCTAACAATAAACCTAATCCTAACCCTAATCCTAAGCCAAATGTAAACCTAACCCTAACCCAAACCATACCCCTAACACAAACCCTAACACAAACCCTAAACCTAACCTTAACACTAACCTTAATGCTAAACCGAACCCTAATCCTAACACGAACCCTAACCCCAACCCCAACCCTATCACTAATCCCAACCCAATCTCTAACGTGAATCCTAACACTAACCCTAAACTTAACCCTATCCATAACTCTAACACTAACCCTAACCTATGCATAACCCTAACCTATTAATTATCCTAACCCTAAGTCTAAACCTAACCCTAAGCCTCACTCTAACCCTAATCCTAACCATAACCTTAAACCTTACCTTATCTCTAAACCTAACACAAACACTAACCCTAAACCTTACCCTAACACAAACCATATCCTTCACTATAACACTAATCCTAACACTAACCCAATCACTAACTCTAACTCTAAAACTGACCGTAACTCTAACCCAAACAATAACACTAACACTAAATCTAAAACGCACCCTAATCATGACCCTAACCCTAAACCTAACACTGACCCTAATCATAACATTAACCCTATTCGTAACACTAACCCTACACCTAACCCTAGCCCTAACCCTAAAATTAACCTTAAACCTTTACCTAAAGCTAACAATATTCCTAACCCCATCCCAAACACTAACACTAAACGTAACCTTAAACATAACTCTAACCCTAACACTAACCCTAACCCTAATGCTAACGTGAACCCTAACTGTAAACACAACCATAAACCTAACCCTAACCCTTAGAATAATATTAAACCTAACACTAACCTAACACTAACCGTAACCCTAACAATATCCCTAACCTTAACACTAACTAAACCTAACCTTTACATGAACCATAAATCTGACCCTAAAACTAACCCTAACACTAACCCTAACACTAAACCTATACCTAAACCTAGTCCTATCCCTAACACTAACCCTAACCATAACCCTAACTGTACCCTAAACCTAACCCTAAACCTAAACCTAATCTTTACCATAACCTTAATCCTAACCATAACCCTAACTCTAACACTAACCTTAAAACTCACCCTTACCCTAACCCTAACCCTAACCTGAATCTTAACCTTAACACTAAGCCTAAACCCAACACTAACCGTTACACAAACCCCATTCCTAACACTAACCCTAACCATAATTCTAACCCTAACCCTCACTGTAACCCTCAATATAACCCTAAAACAAACCCTAATCCTAAATCTAAAATGAACCCTAACCGTAAACTTAACACTAACCCTAACCCTAACTGTAACACTAACCCTAAACCTAACCTTAACCCTGACACTAACCCTAATTCTAAAACTAAAACTAAACCTAAACCAAACCCTAACTCTAACACTAACCCTAACCCTAACCCTAACACTAACCATAAATCTAAAACTAAACCTAACTCTAATCCAAACACTAACCCTAAGCATAACCTAACTATAACCCTTAACCTGACATAAAACTAACCCTAAACTTAACCCTAACCCGAACACTAATTCTAACCCTAACATGAACCCTAACCCTATTTCTAAACCTAAGCTTAAACCTAACCCTAAATCTAACACTAACCTAACACTAAACCTAACAGTAACACTAACCCTAAACCTATCCCTAACCCTAAAACTAAGCTCAAACCTAACCTTTACCCTATGAATAACCTTAATACTAACCATAACACTAACCCTAAACCTAACACTAACACAAAACCTAAACCTAACCCTAACCCTAACACAAACCATAATCCTAACCCTAACACTAATCATAACCCTAAACCGAACCCTAACCCTAAACTTAACACTAACCCATACCCTAACCCTAACCCTAATTCATATATTAAAACTAAAACTAACCCTAAACCTAACCATAACACTAAACCTAAACTTAACCATCAATATAACACTAACCCTAACCCTAAGCCCAAACCTAACACTAACAATAAGCCTAACCCTAAATCTAACCTTAACCCTAACACTAACCCTAATCATAATCCTAACCCGAACCCTCATCCTAACCATAACACTAACGATAACCCTAACCCTAACCCTAATGCTAACACTAACCCTAAACCTAACCCTAACCTAACGTTAACACTAACTCTAACCCTAAAATTAACACTAACCCTAACCCTAAACCTAAACCTAACACAAACCCTAACCCTACCCTAACATGAATCCTAACCTTAACCCTAAATCTAAGTAACCCTAACCCTAACCCTAACACATACCATAACCCAAACTCTAATCCTAACCCTAACACTAACCCAAACCCTAACTCTAATCTTAACCTATCCCTAACCCTAATACTAAACCTAACCATAATCCTAATCATAACCATAAACCTAACCATTACACTAACCCAAAACCTAACGCTAAACTTAACCCTAATCCTTAACTGTAAACCTAACACTCAAGCTAACCCTAACTCTAACACTAATACTAACTGTAATCATAACCCTAACCCTAACCCTAAACCTTACCTTAACCCTAATCAAACATGAACACTAACACTAAACCTAATCCTAACACTAACTTTAACCTTAATGCTAACCCTAACTCTAACCCTGAAACTAAAACTAAGCGTAACCCTAAACCTAAAACTAAAACTAAGACTAATCCCTACTTCTAACCCTAAACCTAACCCAAGCTCTAAAACTAATCATAAACCTTGCACTATCTTTAGCTCTAGTTCTAACTCTAGATCGAATCCTATCTCTAAAACTAACCCTAACCTGATGCCTCAGCCTAACCCTGAAACTAGCTCTAACCCTAATGCTAATGCTAAAATTAGCTGTAACCCTAGCCCTAGCCCTAAAACAATACTGAGCCATACCCCTAACACTAACCCTTACCCTAGATCAAATCCTAACCATACACCAGCCCTAACCCTATTCCTAATTTGAAACGTAACCCTAACCCTAAACAAAACCATGACCCTGACTCATATCCAAACACTATACCTAGCTCTAAATATCACCCTAACTTTAAACCTAACCCTAACACTAGACCTAGCCCTAATTGTAACTCTAATTCTTACAATAGCCATAACCATAACACTAGCCCTAACCCTAATACAAAACTAGCCCTAGTCAAAGCCCTAACACGAGCTTTAACCCTAAACCTAACCATAACACTGGTCCTAACCCTAGCTCTAAACTTTCCCTTACCCTAAACCAAACCCTCACTCTAATGCTAACCATATTCTTACCACTAATCCTAAGCCTAACCAAAACTGTAACTCTATAACTAGTCCTAACTCTAGTCTTCATTCTAGAATTAACCATAACCCAACCCTAACCCTATCCCTGACCAGTATTATGACCCTAACACTAATCTTAGGTCTAAATCTAAACCTAACAATAAACCAAAACCTAACACTAGCCCTACTGGTAAACTTATACCTAAACCTAACCCTAATACTAGACCTAGACCTAAACCTAATTCTAGTTATAACTATAGCTCTAGACCTAAAGACAAACTAGACCTAGCCTTAACAATAACCCTTAACCTAACCCAAACTCTAACCCTACCTCTAGACCTAACCCTAGTCCTAATTCTGGCTTTAACCCTAATCATTACCCCACGCGAACACTGTCCCTGACACTAACACTAAATCTAGCTCTAAACTTCACCCTAACCTAACTAACCCTAAAACTACACCTAGCCCTAGCATTAACCATTAAACTAGTCCTAATTCATTACACTAGTTCTTATATTAGCCATAGCTCTAACCTATTACAAAAGCTAGCCCTAATCTAAGCCCTACCTAAGCTTTAACCCTAAAGATAACTCTAACAATAACCCTAGCCCTAACCATAACCCTAAGCCTAATCCTAGACCTAATTCTAACTTTAACCCTAGCCCTAACCCTAGCTCTGACCCTATTCATTACCCTAAGATTACTATAATCCTTATGCTAACCCTAGGCGGAACCCTAATCCTAGCACTAGCCTTAACCGTGTCCATTAACCTACACCTAACCTTAACCCTAAACCTAACTGTGTCATTACCCGATCCCTAAACATAAGACTAATTTGAACCCTAAACCTAAACC
Organism: Marmota monax; assembly: GCF_021218885.2. NCBI lineage: Eukaryota > Metazoa > Chordata > Mammalia > Rodentia > Sciuridae > Marmota > Marmota monax. Next base: position 7,017 of record NW_026692966.1, read on the forward strand.
TTAACTTAACAGAAACCCTAACCTTGACCCTGACTCTAATAATACCCATAGCTCCCAAACTGACCCTAACAAGAAACTTAAACTTTACAACAGAGCTAGCCATAAACCTAACCCTAAAACTATCCCTAACTGTAACCTACACCTGACATTAGCCCTAGCTCTAATCCTAGCCCTAACCCTAAAACCAAACTTAATCCACATCCTAGCCATGAACCTCGCCTTAATCATAACCCTAACCCTAATGTTAGCCCTAACCTTAACTCTAAATCTCACCCTAGTCCTAAAATAAGCTATATTCCCATCTCTTAACCTAAACCTAACCCTAAACCTAAACCTAACACTAACCCTAGCCTTAACCCTAGGCCTAACCCTAACACTAATCCTAGTCCTAATTTAGCCCTATCCCTAACACTAACCCTAGCCCTAAGACTAACTCTAACTCTCACACTAGCCCTATACCTAGTTCTAACCCTATCCTTTAACATCACTATACACCTAGCCCTAAACGTAGGCCTACCCAAGCCCTATACTTAGCCCTATCTCAAAACCTAGAACTCAACCGAACTCTAAATTTAACCCTAACCCTAAGACTAAATCTAACCATAACTACTCTTATCACTAATCCTTAACCTAAGCCTAAATCTCACACTTACACTAGCCCTAACCCTAAGACTAATCTTAAAACTAGCCCTAACTCTACCCCTAGCCCTAAAACAAAACCGAGGCATAGCCCTAACCTTAACCCTTATCCTAAACCAAACCCTAACCCTACACCTAGCCCTAACCCTATCACTAATTATAGTCTAACACTAACCCGGACACTAACCCTGACCCTGACTCTGACCTTAACTCTAACCCTGGCTCTAAACATCATTATCACCATATACCTAACATTAACACTCGACCAAGACTAGACCTAACTCTAACTCTATAACTAGCTGTAATCATAAATCTACTTCATACATTAGCTGTAGCCTTAACCCTAGCCCTAATCTAACCCCAAAACCTAGCCTTAATCCGAGTCCTAAACTTAGCTTTAACCCTAAACTTAAACCTAACACTAACCCAAACACTAGCTTTAATCCTATACATAACCCTAGCCCTAACCTTAGGTCTAACCCTATCCACAACCCTAATGATAACCCTAACCCTTCTGATAACCCTAGGCCTAACCCTAACCCTATAAATTACACTAAACCAAACCTAAACCCTAAACCTAACCCTGTCATTACCCTAACCCTAAATCTAACACTAATTCTAGCCCTGCACCTACACACTAACTTAACCCAAACCCTAGGCCTGACCCTGATTCTAAAAATAACCCTAGATCTAAACCTAACCCTTACCAAAAACCTAACCTTTACACTGGACCAAGCCATAAACCTAACATTAAATCTATCCCTAACTGTAACCCTAGACCTGACATTAGCCATAGCCCTAATACTATTCCTAAACCTAAAACAAATCCTAGTCCTCATCGTAACCCTAAACATAGCCTTAATCATAACCCTAACCCTAACCCTAGTTCTAACCCTAATACTAACATTTGCATTGCCCTAAACCTAGCTATAACCACATCCTTAGCCTAAACTAAACACTAACTCTAACCCTAACCCTGAATAACCTTGCCTTATTCTTAGCCCTAGCACTAACCCTAGATTGAAACTTAACTCTAAATATAACCCTAAATTGATGCCTAAGCGTAATCCTAAAACTAGCCCTAACTATAGCCCTAACATAACCCTAGCCATAATTTAGGTCTATCCCTAAACCTAACCGTAACCCTAGCCCTAAGACTAACTCTAACTCTCACACTAGCCCTATCACTCGTTCTAACCTTGTCCCTTACCAAAACACTAACCATAGCCCTAACTCTAGTACTAACCCTTGCCCTATCCTTATCTCTAGAATTATCCTTAGGCAAAACATAACTCTAAATCTAGCACTAACCCAAAGCCTAAGCCTACCCCTAACACTAGCCCAAACCATAATACTAATCCTAAAATGAGCCCTAACAATATCCCTATCCCTAAAACAAAACCGAGCCATAGCTCTAACCCTAACCATTAACCTAAACCAAACCCTAACCTTACACCTAGACCTAACCCTGGCCCTAATTTGAGTTGGAAGCCAAACCCTAAAACTAACCCTGAACCTGACACTGACCTTAACACTTCTAGCTCTAAAACATCACCCTAACCCTAAAACTAACCCTAACACTAAACCTAGCACTAAACCCCTTAAACTAGCCCTAATTGTAAACCTAGTACTTACATTAGCAGGAATTCTAAGCCTTGCCCTAACATAACCCAAAACCTAGACTTAATCTGATCCCTAACCCTAGCTTTGGACCTAACCTAACCCTAACACTAGCCCTAATTGTGATCATAACTCTTAACTTTAAACTGATCTCTAACTCTATCCATTACCATAACCATAACCATAACCATAGTGATAACACTAGGCATAAACCTAACCCTATCCCGAATCCTAACACTTCCGTTACACTAAACCTAACCTGAATCCTAAACCTAACCCTATCATTACACTAACCCTAATCCTAAAACTAATTTAAGCCCAAACTTGAAAACTTAACCTATCCCAAACCCTAACCCAGACCTTGACTCTTATAATACCCCTATCTGTAAACTTGAACATAACCCAACACCTATCCCTTAGCCTAGATGTAGCCATAATCCTAATCCTAAAACTATCTTTAACCATAATTCTGGCCCTGAAATTAGCCCTAGCCCTAATCCTAGCCCTAACCCTAAAAACACACCTAGCCCTCATCCTAGCCCTAAACCTAGCCTTAATCATAATCTTAAATCTAGCCCTACACCTAACCCTAATTCTAACCCTCACCCTATTTCTAAACCTAGCTATAATGACATCCCTTACCCTAAATTTAAACCTAACCCTAACCCTAACACTAGGCTTAAGCTAAACACAAAACCTAGCCCTAATCCTAGCCCTAATTTAGCTCTATCTCTAACCCTATCCTAACCCTAGCCCTAAGACTAACTCTAAATCTTGCCCTAGCCCTATCCCAAGTTCTATCTGTTTACGCTACCGTAAACCTAACACTAGCCCTAACAATTGCCCTAAAGTTGGTCCCAGCCCTAACCCTAACTCTAAATCTAACCTTAAACCTAACCTTAAGCCTAACACTAACACTAGCCCTAACCCTAATGCTAATCGTAAGACTAGCCCTAACCCTAATCCTAGCAGTGAACCAAAACTGAACAATAGCCCTAACCCTAAACCTTAACTTAAACCAAACACTAAAACTACCCCTAGACATAAACCTATCCCTAATTCGAGTCCTAAGCCTCACCTTAAAACTAATCCTGACCCTGACTCATATCCTAACACTCACCCTAGATCTAAGCACTGCCCTGAACTCAAACCGAACACTAATATTAACAATGGCCCTAATTCGAGTCTCAATGCTAACAATAAAACTAACCCTGACTTTGACTCCTATCCTAACAAGAACCATAGCTATAAATATTACCCTAACCTTAAACCTAACCCTAACCCTAACCCTAAAACTAACCCTAATGGTAACTCTAGTTCTTACATTAGCCGTTGCCCTATCCTAGCCCTAACCCTAACACAAAAACTAGTCCTAAACTGAGCCCTCAACCTAGCTTTATCTCTAACTCTAACCCTAGCATAGCCCTAATCCTAGATCTAAATCAATCCCTTACCCTAAGCGAAACCCTAAACCTAAGAGTAACCCTAGACCTATCCCTAGTTCTTAGACTAACCAAAACCCTAACCCTATTAATAGTCCTAACTCTAGCCTTCATTTTAGCTCTATCACTATCCCAAAACCTAACCCTAACCCTGACTCTTATTCCGACCCTAACACTAAACCTAGATCTAACCCTAACCCCATCCTAACCCAAAATTAACCATAATCCTATCCCTAGACCTAACTCTGAACCTAACTCTCAGCCTAGCCCTAATCATAGCTCAGAACCTAACATTTATGCTAAACATAACCATAAACCTAATCCTAGTTTTAACCCTCACCTTAACCCTAACACAAGACCTAATCCTAACAATAACCCTAGCCCTAAACTTAACTCTAACTGTATCCATTACCCTAAAAATAACCCTTACAATAATGCTAACCCTAGGCTTAACCCTAACCCTGTCACATTCCCCAAACCTATCAATTATCCTAAACTTACCCTGAACCCTAAACCTAACACAATGATTATGCTAACCCTTACACTAATGCTAATTCAAGCCTTAACCTAACCTCAAATCTAAACCCTATCACTGACTGTGACCATAAGTATTCCCCTAGATATAAACCTGACTCTTACCCTACATAATTCTTACACTAGACCTAGCCATAAACCTAACCCTATAACTATTCCTAAACTTAACCCTAGACCTGATATTGACCCTAGCCTTAATCCTAGTCCTAACCCTAACACAAACCCTAGCTCTTATCCTAGCCCTAAAAATAGCCTTAATTTTATCCCTAACCCAAACCCTAGGCCTAACCCTAACACTAAACCTAGCCCTAATCTTAGCCCTAATTTAGCCCTATCCCTAATCCTATCCCAAAACCTAACTCTACCTCAAAGTCTAACTCTAACTCTCACCCTAACCCTAACCCTAGTTCTAACTCTATCCCTTACTAGAACCCTAATCCTAGTCCTAACCCTTGGTGTAACCCTAGACCTATTCATACCCTTGGTCATAACCCTAGATCTAACCCTAACTATAAATCTAACCCTAAACCTAAGCCTAAACCTAAACCTAACACTAGTCCTAACGCTAATACTAATTTTTAAAACTAGCTCTAACTCTAGCTCTAGCCCTAGAACAAAACCGAGTCATAGACATAACCCTAACCCTTAACCTAAACCAAACCCTAACTCTACACCTAGCTCTAACATATCCCTAATTCTAGCCCTAATTCTAACCCAAATACTAATCCTGACCCTGACTCTGACCCTAACAGTAACCCTGGCTCTAAACATCATCATCACTGTAAACCTCAACCTAACACTAGACCTAGCCCTAACTCTAACCCTATAACTAGCACGAATCATAACCCTACTTCATACCTTAGCCATAGCCTTAACCCTAGCCCTAACCTAACCCAAAACCTAGCCTTAAACCGAGTCCTAAACCTAGCTTTAACCCTAAATTTAAACCTAACCCTAATCCCCAAATAGCGCAAATCCTATACATAACCCTAGCCCTAACCTTGGGTCTAAACCTACCCATTACCCTAAGAATAACCCTAAGCCTTAAGCTAACCCTAGGCCTAACCCTAACCATATCCATTACACTAAACCAAACCAAAACCCTAAATCTAACCCTGTCAATACCCTATACCTAAACCCTACCTATCCCTAAACCTAACACTGACACTGACCCTAAAAATAACCCTAGATATAAAACTGAATCTTACCCTAAACCTTATACTTACACTGGACCAAGCCACAAATCTAACACTAAATCTAGCCCTAACTGTAACTGTAGACCTGACATTAGCCCTAGCTCTAATACTATCCTAACCCTAACACAAAACCTAAACCTCATCCTAGCCATAAACCTAGTTTTAATCATAACGCCAACTCTAACCCTAGCCCTAACCCTAATAATAACCCTTTCCCTAGCCATAAATCTAGATAAAACCACATCCCTTACCCTAAACTTAACCCTAACCCTTGTCATCACACTTGCCCTATTCTTAGCCCTAGCTTAAACACTAGATCAAAACATAACTTTAAATCTAACCCTAACTCTATGCCTAAGCCTAAAACTAGACCTAACCCTGATGCTATTTCTAAAACTAGCCCTAACCCTAGCCCTAACACTAACCCTAGCCGTAATTTAGCCCTATCCCTAACCCTAACCCTAACCCTAGTCCTAAGAATAATTCTAACTCTCACACTGGCCCTTCCACTCGTTCAAATTCTATCCCTTCCCATAAACCTAACCCTATCCCAAATCCTAGTCCTAAACTTTACCCTATCCTTAGACCTAGCAGTAACCTCAGATAAAAACCTAACTCTAAATTTAACCCTAAACCGATGCCTAAGCCTAAATCTAAGACTAGCCCTAACCCTAACACTAATCCTAAAAATTTCACTAACCCTAACCCTAGCCCTAAGACCAAACTGAGCCAAAGCTCTAACCCTAATGCTTAGCCTAAACCAAGCCCTAACCCTACACCTAGCCCTAACCCCAGCCCTAAATCGAGTTTTAAGCCAAAGGCTAAAACTAACCCTGACCCTTACTCTGACCAAACACTAACCCGAGGTCTAAACATCACCCTAACCCTAAATACAAACCTAACAGTAAACCTAGCCCTAAAACACTAAAATTAGATGTAATCATAACCCTAGTACTTACATTAGCCATAAACCTAACTCTAGCACTAACTTAACACAAAACCTAGCCCTAATCATAACCATAACCCTAACCCTAAACTGATTTCTAACTTTATCCATTACCATAACCATAACCCTAAACCTAATGCTAATTTGAGCCCTAACTTTAAACCTTAACCTATCCCAAACCCTACCCCAGAACTTGACCCTAATAATACCCCTAGCTCTAAACCTGATGCTAACCCTAACCTAACCCTTACACTAGACGTACCCATAATCCTAACCCTAAAACTATTTTTAACCATAATTCTGGACCTGAAATTAGCCCTAGCACTAATCTTGCCTGAAACATAAAAAAAAACCTAGCCCTCATCCTAGCCCTAAACCTAGCCTTAATCATAACCCTACTTCTAAACATAGGCCTAACCCTAATTCTAACACTCACCCTACCTCTAAACCTAGCTATAAAGCCATCCCTTACCCCAAACTTTGCCCTAACTCTAAACTTAAACTCTAAACTCTAACTCTAAACTCTAACCCTTACTCTAACCCTAAACCTAATGCTAACCCTATGCTTAAATTAACACTGAACCTAGCCCCAATCCTAGCCATAATTTAGCCCTATATCTAACCCTAACCCTAACCCTAGCCCTAAGACTAACTCTCGCCCTAGCCCTAGCCCTAGTTCTAAACATATCCCTTACCATAACCCTAAACCTAGCCATAACCCTTGCAGTATCCTTAGTTCTAGCCCTAACCCTAGATCTAACCCTAATTCCAAATTTAATCCTAACCCTAACTCTAAGCCTAAGCCTAACACTAACACTAGCCCTAACCCTAGGACTAAAACAAAACCGAGTATGAGCCCTAACCCTAAAACTTAACTTAAACCAATACTAATACTACAAATACCTAACCCTAGCCCTAATTCGAGTCCTAACCCTAACTTTAAAATCAACCCTGACCCTGACTCATATACTAACACTCACCCTAGCTCTAAACTCTGCCCTCACCTTAAACTGAGCCCTAACAGTAACCCCAGCCCTAATTCGAGTCCTAACTCTAATGCTAAAACTAAGCCTGACCCTAACTCCTATCCTAACATGAACCCTAGCTATAATTATCACCCTAACCTTAAACCTAACCCTAACACTAAACATAACCCATACCCTAACAATAAAACTAACCCTAATGGTAACCCTAGTTCTTACATTAGCCATTGCCCTAACACTAGCCCTAACCCTAACACAAGACCTAGGCCTAATCCAAGCCCTAAACCTAGCTTTAACCCTAACTCTAACCATAACCATAGCCATAACCCTAGCTCTAAACAAATCCCTTACTAAAGCAAAACCCTAAACCTAAGGGTAACCCTAGACCTATCCCTAATCCTTAGGCTAACCAAAACACTAACCCTATTAATATCCCTTACCCTTGTCCTCATTCTAGATCTAACCCTATTCAAAACCCTAACACTAACCCTGACCATTTTACAGATCATTCCACTAATCCTAGGTCTAATCCTAACCCTAACCCTAACCAAAATCTACCATAATCCTATCCCTAGACCTAATCCTGAACCTAACTCTCTGCCTAGCCCAATCCATAGCTCAGAACCTAACCCTTACACTAAACATATCCCTAACCTAAACCTAGTTCTAACTCTCATCCTAACCCTAAATCAAGACCTAATCCTAACCATAACCCTAGCCTTAACCTTAAATCTAAGTGTATCATTACCCTAAACATAACCCTTAACCTAATGCTAACCCTTGGCCTAACCCTAAACATATGAATATCCCCAAACTTATCAATTACCCTAAACCTACCCTGAACCCTGGACCTAATCCAATCATTACCCTAATCCTAACCCTAATGCTAATTCGAGCCCTAACCCTAAACTCAAACCTAAACCAAACCCTAACACTGACATTGATCCTAATAATTGCCCTAGTCTAAACCTCACTCTTACCATATATCTAACCCTTACACTAGACCTAGCCATAAAACTAACCCTAAAACTATCCCTAAGCATAACCCTAGACCTGATATTAGCCCTAGCCCTGATACTAGCCCTAACCCTAACACAAACCCTAGCCCTTATCCTAGCCCCAAACATAGCCTTAATTATAACCCTAACCATAACCATAGGCCTAACCCTAACACTAACCCTAGCCCTAATCTTTAATCTAATTTAGTCCTATCCCTAACCTTAACCCTAACCCTAGTCCAAAGACTAAATCTAAGTCTGACCTTAGGCCTAACACTAGTTCTAACCCTATACTTTACTGGAACCCTAATCCTAGCCCAAACTATAGGTCTAACACTAGCCCTATCCATAGCCCTAGCAGCAATCCTAGATCTAACCCTAACTCTAAATCTAACCCTAACCCTTAGCCTAAACCTAAACCTAACACTAGCCCTAATCCTAAGGCTAATCCTAAAACTAGCACTATCCCTAGACCTAAAACAAAACCAAGCCATAGACCTAACACTAACCCTTAATATAAACTAAGCCCTAACCCTCCACTTAGCTATAACTCTAGCCCTAATTCGAGTTGCAAGCCAAACCTTAAAACTAACCCTGACCCTGACTCTGAACTTAACACTGACCCTAGCTCTAAACATCACCCTAACCCTATACCTAAACCTATCAATAGACCTAGCCCTAACCCTAACCCTAAAATTAGCCCTAATCGCAACCCTGGTACTTACATTAGCCGTAACCCTGAACCTAGCCTTAACTTAACCCCAAACCTAGCCTTATTCTGAGCACTCTCCCTAGATTTACCCCTAACCCTAACCCTATCACTAATCATAACTATAACCCTAGCCATAACCATAGATTAACCTTAACCCTAAGCCTAACCCTATCAATAATCATAACATTGACCATAGCTGTACCCCTATCTCTAACCCTATCCATTACCCTAACCATAACCTTAACCCAAATGCTAAATCTGGGCCTAAACCTAACTGTATCCCTAATCTTAATCCTATCCATTACCCTAAACCTAACCTGATACCTAAACCTAACACTATCTTTACCCTAATCCTAACTCTAATGCTAATTCGAGACCTAACATTAAGCATTAACCTATCCAAAACACTAATCACAACCCTGACCCTAATAATACCCTTAGCTCTAAACCTGAACCTAAGCCTCAACCTAACACTTACACTAGACGTAGCCATAAACCTAACCCTAAAACTATTTTTAACCATAACACTAGACTTGAAATTAGCCCTAGCCGTAATCCTAGTCCTTAACCTAGGCTTAATCCTAACCCGAAACATGACCCGAGCCCTAACCCTAATTCTATTTTTTGCCCTAGTCCTAAATCTACCTATAAACTCATCCTGTACCTAAAAATTAACCATAACCCTAAACCTAACCCTAAACCTTGCCCTAAACCTAGGCCTAACACAAAACCTAGTTCTAATCCTAGCCTTTATTTAATCCTATCCTAACCCTAAACTTAACCATAAGACTAACTCTAACTCTTGCCCTAGCCCTAGCCCTAGTTCTATCCTTAGCCTTAATCCTAACCATAGATCTAAGCCCTTATCTAAATCTAAACCTAACTCTAAATATAACTGTAACAATAAGCCTAAACCAAACCCTAACACTAAACCTAACCATAACACTAATACTAAAACTTGCCCTCTCCCTATCCCTAACCATAAACCAAAACCAAGCCATAGCCCTAATCCTAACCCTTAACCTAAATCAAATTCTAACCCTACACACTTATCCCTAAAACTACCCCTAAAACTAACCCTGACCCTGACACTGACCCTAACACTAATCCTAGCTCTAAAAATCACCCTAACCTTAAATTAACCCTAACATTATTTCTAGCCTTAACCTAACCTAAAACTAGCCTTAATCATAACCCTAGTTCGTACATTAGTCATTGTCCTAACCATAGCCCTAACCCTAACACAAATTCTAACCCTAATTCTAGCCCTAAAATTAGCTTTAACCCTAATACTAGTCTTAACCCTAACCCAAACACTAGGCCTAAGCCTAACTCCAACCCTATTCCTTACACTAAGCCAAACCCTAACCCAAATACTAACCCTAGTTCTAATCCTAATACTTAGCCTAACTCTAAAAATTACTCTGACACTGACGCTGACCCTAACACTAATCCTAGCTCTAATCATCACCCTAACTTAAATTAACCCTAACACTAGACCTAGTCTTAACTGTAACCCTAAAACTAGCCTTAATTGTAACCCTAGTTTGTACATTATCCATTGTCCTAACCCTAACATTAACCCTAACACAAATCCTACCCTGGATCCGAGCCCTAAACCTAGCTTTATCCCTAATCTTAACCCTAACACTAACCCTAAATCTAACCCTAACCCTAGCCCTAAACCTAGCTCTAACCCAATCAATCCATTACCCTAAGCCAAACCCTAACCCAAATGCTAACCCTAGTCCTAACTCTAATCCTTGGCCTAACTTTAACTCTAACCATATCACTAGTCTTAACCCTAGCCCTCATTCTACCTCTAAACCAAACCCTGACAATCATCTGACACTAAAAGTAATCCTAGGTCTAAACCTGACCCTAAACCTAAACCAAAACCTAACACTAGACCTACTGGTAACCCTTTACTTATACCTAAGCCTAATACTACACCTAGACCCAAAGCTAATCCTAAATATAGCTATAACTCTAGCCCGAGACCTAAACAAAAACCTAGCACTAGCCCTAACCATAACCCTTAACCTAAACCGAACACTTACCCTACCCCTAGAACTAAACCTATTGCTAATTCTGGCTCTAACCCTAACCCTAAACCTATCCCCAAAACTGACCCTGATTCTAACACTGAACCTAGCTTTAAACCTGACACTAACCCAAAACCTAGACCTAACACTAGACCTAGCCATAACACTACACCTAAAAATAGCTCTAAACATAAACCTAGTTCATATATTACACATTGTCCTAAACCTAACACAAAACCTAGCCCTAATCCTAGGCCTAAACTTTGCTCTAAGCATAACCCTCAGCCTAACCCTAGCCCTAAACCTAGCCCTAACATACGCCTTGCCTTAGATTTAACCCTAGCTCAAAGCCGAACCTTTACACTAAACATAACAATAGCTCTTTCCTAAAGCCTAACCCTAACCCTAACCCTAATCCTAACGTTAAACCTAGCCAGAACTTTAGCACTAACTATATCCATTACCCTAACCCTTACCCTACCCCTAATTAAAACTCTATCCCTAACACTAAGCCTAACTCTACCATAAATATAAACCTAGACCTAAAACTAATTTAACCCTCACCCTAGCCCTAACCCTGGCTCAAACACTAACCCTTACCCTAACCTAATAATAACCCTAGCCCTAAACCTAATACTTACCCTAAATCTAAAACTTACCCTAAATCACACCTTATCCCTATCCCTAAACCTAGCCCTAATCCTAGACTTAATCCAAATCATAACCTAGCCCTAACCCTAGCTATAAACCTGTCCATTACACTAAACATAACTCTAACCCTAATGCTAACCCTAACCCGATTGCTAAACCTAACCCATCCATTACTCTAAACCTTAACTGAAACCTAAACTAAACCTTTCCATTATGCTAACCCTAAACCTAACCCTAATTCTAATTCGAGCCCTAACCCTAAACCTTTAGCTAAACCAAATGCTAACACTGACCCTGACCCTAATAATAACCCTAGCCCTAAAGCTGACCTTTAACCTAAACCTTTAATCAAAACCTAACTCTTACACTAGACCTAGCCATAACCTAACCCTAAAACTATCCTTAACATTAACCCTGGACCTGATATTAGCCCTAGACCTGGTCCTAGCCATAACCCTATCAGAAACCCTAGCCCTTAACCTAGCACTAAACCTAGACTTAATCCTAAACTGAACCATAACCCTATGCCTAATCCTAATTATAACCCTCACCCTAGCCCTAAAGCTAGCTATAACCACACCCATTTCCCTAAACTTAACCTTAATATGAATGCTAACCCTAACTCTAGCCCAACCCCTTGGTATAAACCCAACAGTAACCCTAGCCTTAATACAAGCCCTAATTTAGCCCTAACCCTAACACTAACCCTAGAACTAATCCTAGCCCTAATTTAGCCCTAAACCTAACCGTAACTCTAGCCCTAATCCTAGCCCTAAATTAGCCCTAATCCTACAACTAACCCTAGCCCTAATCCTAGCCCTAATTTAGCCCTTACCCTAACCCTAACCCTAAGACTACTACTAAGACTAACTCTAATTCTCCCCCATGCTGTATCCCTAGTTCTAATCATATTCGTTACCATAACCCTAACCCTCGTCCTAACCCTAGCCCTAGCCCTAACCCTAACCCTAGATCTAACCCTAACTCTAAATGTAACCCTAACTCTAAACCTAAACCTCAACCTCACACTAGCCCTAACCCTGATGCTAATGCATAATCTAGCAATAACAGTAGCCCTAGCCCTAAAACAAAGCCAACCTACATCCCAAACCCTTAACCTAAACCAAACCTAACCATACACCTAGTACTAACTTTAGCCCTAATTCGAGTTCTAACCCTAACCCTAAAACTAACCCTGACTCTGACACTGACCTTAACAATAACCCTTGCTCTACACATCACCCTAACCCTAAACCTAAAGATAACACTGGAACTACCTCTAACCCTAACCCTAAAACTAGCACTAATTGTAACACTAGGTCATACATTAGCCATAGCCCTAAACCTAGCCCTCACCAAACCCCAAACCAAGCCCTAATCTGAGCCTTAACCCTAGCTTTAAACCTAACCTAACCTAACCTAACCAGAACATAGCACTAAACCTTACCCTAACACTAGCCAGAATTCTAACCATAACCCTACCCCTATCACTAGTTTTAACCCTATCCATTACCCTAACCTTAACCATAACTCTAATGGTAACCCTAGGCCTAACCCTAAACTTATCCCTAACCCTAACCTATTTCATTAATCTAAACCTAACCTGAACCCTAAACCTAACCCTATCATTACCCTAACCCTAACCCTAATGCTAATTCGAGCCCTAAACCTAAACCTTAAACTAACACGAACCCTAACTCTGACACTTCCCATTATAATATACCTAGCTCTAACCTTGACCCTACTCCTAAACCTAACCTTTATACTAGACCTAGCCATAAACCTAACCCTAAAACTATCCCTAACCATAACCCTAGACCTGACATTTGCCCTAGCCATAATTCTAGCCCTAACCTTAACACAACCCAAACCCATAACCCTAACCTTAACCCTAGCCCTAAATTTAGCTCTAACTGTCAATTACCATAAACATAACACTAATTATAATGCTAACCTTAGGCCTAAATCTAACCCTATCCCTAACCATAACCCTATCCATTATGCTAAATCTAACCTGAACCCTAAACCAAACCCTATCATTACCCTAACCCAAAACCTAATGCTAATTCAAGCCCTAAACCTAAACCCTAACCTAAACAAAACCCTAAACCTGACCCTGACCCTAATAATACCCCTAGCTATAAACTTGATCCTTCCTTAAACCTAACACTTACACTAAACATAGCCATAAACCTAACCCTAAAACTATCCCTAACGTAACCCTAGATCTGACATTCGCCCTAACACTAACCCTAGCCCTAACCCTAACACAAGCCCTAGCCCTCATCCTAGTCCTAAACCTAGCCTTAATCATAACTCTAATGAAACCCTAGCCCTAATCCTAATTCTAAACTTCACCCTAGCCCTAACCCTAGCTCTAACCCCATCACTTACACTAAACCTAACCGTAAGCCTAAAACTTACTCTAGGCCTAAACATAACCATAAACCTATTACTAGCCCTAATTAAGCTCTATACTTAACCAAATACTAAGCTTAGCCGTAAGACTAACTCCCACTCTCACCCTAGCCCTATTCCTAGTTCTAGCCCTATCCCTTGTCATAACCCTAATCTTAGCCATAAACCAAGACCTAACAGTAGTCCTATCCTTAGCCCTAGACCTAACCCTAGATTTAATCTTAAATCTAAATCTAACTTTAACCCTAAGCCTAAACCTAAACCTAACACTAGCCCTAAACCTAATGCTAACCCTAAAACTAGACCTAACCATAGCCATAGCCCTAAAACAAAACTGAGCCATAGCCCTAACTTTAAAACTTAACCTAAACCAAAACCTAACTCTACACCTAGCCCTAACCCTAGCCCTAATTTGAGTCCAAACCCTAACCCTAAAACTACTCTGACCTTGAATTTTACCCTAACAATAACCCTAGCTCTAAACATCACCCTAATGTTATACCTAATCCTACAACTAGACCTAGTCCTAACCCTAATCCTATAACTATCCCAAATCAAAACCCTAGTCCATACATTGGCCATAACTCTAAACCTAGCACTAACTCTAACCAAAACCTAGCCTTAATGCATGACCTAAGCATAGCATTAACCCTGAACCTAAACCTAACACTAGCTCTAACCCTAACTCTAAACATAGCCCTAACCCTAGCTCTGATCCTATACCTTACCCTAAGCTAACTCTAAACCTAATGCTAACTATAGGCCTAACCCTAATCCTTAGCCTAACCCAAACCCTATCCCTATTACTAGTGCTAACCCTAGCCCTCATTCTAGCTCTAACCATAACTCAAACCTGACACTTATTCTGACCCTAATGCTAACCGTAGGTCTAAACCTGACCCTAACTCTATACTGAACCCTAAAACTAGCATGAGAAATAAACCTATTCCTAAACCTAACCCTAACACTAATCCTAGACCTAAACCTAATCCTAAATCTAGCCATATCTCTAGCCCTAGACCTAAACAAAAAGCTAGCCTTAGCCCCAACGATAAACCTTAACCTAACACAAACACTAACCCTACCCCTAGACCTAACTCTAGTGATAATTCTGGGTTTAATCCTAACCCTAACTATAACCCGAACACTGACCCTGACCCTAACACTAACCCTAGCTCTAAACATCACGCTAACTCTAACCCTAACCCTAACACTTGACCTAGCCATTACACTTACCCAAAAAGTAGCCTTAATACTAATCTTGGTTAAACCATTAGTTGTAGGCCTAACACTAGGCCCACCCTAACCCCAAACCTGGCCCTAATCTGAGCGCTAACCCTATTTTAACCCTAACCTTAAAATTAGCCCTAACCCATACCCTAACCCTAGCTCTAATCCTAGCTCTTACCCTATCCATTACCATAAGCTAAACCTTAAACCTAATGCTAAACCAATTCCTAACCCTAATGCATGGTCGAACCCAAACCCTAACCCTATTACTAGTCCTAACTCTAACCTTCATTCTAGCTCTAACCCTAACCCAAACCCAAACCCTAACCCTGACACTTATTCTGAACCTAACACTAACTGTAGGTCTAAACCTGACCCTAACCCGAAACCAAACCCTAATCCTACATTTAAGCCTAAACTGGTAATCCTATACATAAACCTAAATGTAACACTAGCCATAGACCTAAATCTAATCCTAAATTCTAGCCATATCTCTAGCCCTAGACCTGAACAACAACCTAGCCCTAGCCCTAACAATAACCTTTAACCTAACCCAAATACTAACCCTATCCCTAGACCTAACCCTAGTCCTAATTCTGGCACTAACCCCAACACTAACTCTAACCTAACACTGGCCCTGACCCTAACATAATCCTAGCTCCAAAGCTCACCCTAACCCAAAACCTAATCCTAACACTAGACCTAGCCATAACCCTAACCATAAAACTAGCCCTAATCAAAACCCTAGCTCTTACATTACCCATGGCCCTAACCCTAGGCCTAAACTAACACAAAACCTAGCCCTAATCCTAGGCCTGAACATAGCCCTAAGTGTAACCCTAAACCTAACCCTAGCCCTAACCCTAACCCTAAGCCTCGCGTCAGACCTAACCCTAGCTCAAAGCCTAACATTTCCCCTTAACATAACCCTAGCCCTATCCCAAACCCTAACCTAACACTAGCCCTAACCCTAACCTTAACCATAGCCCTAAACATAGCTCTAATTATATCCACTACCCTAACCCTAGCCCTAAACCTAGATCTAATTCTATACATTATCCTAACCCTAATCCTAACCCTAATGCTAACCCTAGGCTTAACCCTAATCCTATTCCAATCCCTAAACCTATCCATTACCCTAAAACTAACCTGAATCCTAATCCTAAGACTATTCATGACCCTAAACCAAACTCTAACCCTAATGCTAATTCGAGCCCTAAGCCTAAACCTTAACTTAAACCAAACCTTAAGCCATACACTGACCCTAATAATACACATAGCTGTAAATTGACCCTTACCATAAATCTAACCTTTACACTAGACCCAACCATAAACATAACCCAAAACATATCCCTAACTGTAACCCTAGACCTGACATTAGCCCTAGCCCTAATCCTAGCCCTAACCCAAACACGAACACTAGCTCTCATCCTAGCCCAAAAACTAGCCTTAATCATAACCTAACCCTAATTCTAACCCTTTCCCTAGCCCTAAATCTAGTTATAACCCCATCACTTACCCTAAACCTAACCCAAACCCTAACCCTAACACTAACCCTAGCCCTAAACTTAACCCTAGGACTAACCCTAAAACTAACCCGAGCCCTAATCCTAAACCTAACCCTAAACCTAGCTTTAAGACTAACTATAACTCTCACCCTAGCCCTAGCTCTAATTCCTACCCTATCACTTACCGTAACCTTATTCCTAGCCCTAAGCCTAGAATAACCCTAGCCCTAACCATACACCTTGCCCTAACCCTAGATATAAATCTAACTCTAAATCTAACCCTAATTCTATACCTAAACCTAACCCTAACCCTAGCTCTAACCCTATCCATTACTCTAACCCTAACCCTAATACTAACCCTAATGCTAACCCTCGGCCTAGCCCTAAAACGTTCGCTAACCCTAACCTATCCATTACCCTAAACATAACCCTAACCCTAAACCTAACCTAACACTAAAACTAGACATAACACTAACCATAAACTAGCCCTAATTGTATCCCTAGTTCTTTCATTATCCGTAGCCCTAAAGCTAAAACAAAACCTAGCCTAGCCCTAATCCAAGCTCTAACCCTAGCTTTAACCCTAACCCTAAACCTAACCCTA
The DNA here is from genome assembly GCF_021218885.2 of Marmota monax. NCBI lineage: Eukaryota > Metazoa > Chordata > Mammalia > Rodentia > Sciuridae > Marmota > Marmota monax. The sequence goes on from NW_026692966.1 coordinate 24,543, forward strand.
GCCCTAACTCTAACCCTAACCCTAGCCCTAACACTAGTGCTAACCCTATCCTTTACCCTAAGCCAAACTCTAATCCTAAAGCGACCCTCGTCCTAAACTTAATTCTTAGCCTAACCCAAAACATAACTCTATTACTCGTCCTAACCCTAATTCTCAATGTTTTTTCTATCACTATCCCAAAACCTAACCCTAACCCTGATCCTTATTCTGACCCTAGCACTAACCATAGGTCTAAACCTGACCCTAACCCTAAACTGACCTCTAACAATGGCACTACCTGTAACCCTATAACTAAACCTTACCCTAACACTAGACCTAGACCTACACTTAATCCTTTATCTAGTGATAACTCTAGGCCAATGCCTAAACAAAAACTTAATCCTAGCCCTAATAATAACCCTTAACCTAACCCAAACACTAACCCTACCCCTATACCAAACCCTAGTCCTAATGTGGGCACTAACAATAAACCTAACACTAACCCGAACACTGACCCTTACCCTAACACAAACCCTAGCTCTAAAACTTATACTAACAAAAAACATAACCCCAACCTAGCCATATCACTAACCCTGAAACAAGCCATCACCATTGGCCAAAACCTACCTCTAACTCTATCCATTACCCTAACCCTCACTCTAAACCTAATGCTAACCATAGCCCTAACCTCACACTGACTCTAACCCTAATCCTCGTCCTAGTCCAAACATTAGCTCAATCCCTAACCCTTAAACTTATCCTAAACCTAACACTAACCCATGGCCTAAACCTAAACCTAGCATTAACCCTTGACCTAATCCTAACCTTAATGCTATCCCTAACCCTAGCTCTAAGCCTACATATTACCCTAACTCTAAGCCTAACCTTAATGATAATCCTAGCCCTAACCCTAACTCTAATCCTACCCATTTCCCTAAACCTAACCCTAACCCTGATGATAACCCTAGCTCTTAACCTAAATCTACCCTAACCCTAACCCTAGATATAACCAAAAACTTAATCCTTGCCATAGAGCTAACACTTGCTCAAACCCTAAACATTACCCTAAACCTAATCCTAAGCCTATCCCTAATCCTAAACTTAAGCCAAAACCTATCCCTAACCCTAACCATAACACAAAATCAAACCCTATTCAATACCCTAAACCTAAGGATAACCCTAGTCCTAAACTTAACACTAACCGTGACCCTAACCTTAACTATAACCTAGACCTAACCCTAAACCTAACCATTGCCCTAGTGCTAACCCTAGCTCAAACTCTAAACCATATCCTAAACCTAAACCTAACCCTAACCCTAACTCTAGCCCTAATACAAAACATAACCCTAGCCCTAACCCTATCCATTATCCTAAGCTCAACCATAACCCTAAGGATAACCCTAGGCCTAACCCTAACACTTTTACTAACTCTAACCCTATCAATTACCCTACACCTAACATGAACTCTAAACCTAAACCTATCATTACCCTAACCATATCTTAATGCTAATTCAAGCTCTGGACCTAAACCCTATCCTAAACCAAACCCGAAACCTAATTTTAACCCTAATAATACCCCTAGATGTAAACCTGACCCTTACCCTAAACGAACCCTTACACTAAACATAGCCATAAATCTAAACCTCAATCTATCCCTAACGTAAGCCTACACCTGACAATAGCCCTAGCCCTAATTCTTGCCATAACCCTAAAACAAACACTTGCCCTCATCCTAGCCCTAAACCTAGCCTTATTACTAAACCAAATCATAACCCTAGCCCTAACCGAATTCTAACCTTCGACCTAGCCCTAAACTAGCTCTAACCCAATCCCTTCCCCTAAACCTAACTTTATCCCAAAACCTAAACCTAAGCCTAAAACTAGGCCTAACCCTAATACAAACGCTAGGCCTAATCCTAGCCCTAATTTAGCCCAAAACCTAACCTAACCCTAGCCCAAAGACTAACTTTAACTCTCGCCTTAGTCCTATTTCTAGTTCTAACCATATCCCTTACCATAATCCTATCACTTGCCTTTACATTAGCCCTAACCCTAGATCTAGCTCTGATCCTATGTCTAACCCTTATTCAAATCTAAACCTAACCCTAAGCCAAACCTCTCACTAACACAACCGTAACACGAATGCTAATCCTAAAACTAGCCCTACCCTAGCCCTAAGCCTACAAAACAATCAAGCCATAGCCCTAACCCTAACCTTTAACATAAACCAAACCCTAAGCCTACACCTAGCTCTAAATCTAGCTCTAATTCAAGTCCTATCCCTAACCCTAAAACAAACCCTGACCATGACTATGACCATAACACTAACCCTAGATCTAAACATCACTCAAAACCTAAACCTAAACCTAAACTTAGACCTAGCCCTAACCCTAACCCTAAAACTAGTTCTAATTGTAACCCTAATTCTTACATTGGCTGTAGCACTAAACCTAGCTGTAACCTAACCCAAAACCGATCCCTAATTGGAGCCCTAACACTACCTTTAATCCTAACCAAACCCTAATTCTAGCCCTAACACTTATCCTAAACCTCACCCTAACCCTCAACCTTGACATAACCCAAAACCTAACCCTAACTCTAGCCTTGATCCTAACCATAAACCTAGCCGTAACCCGAGCTGTAACCCTATCCATTACCCTAATCCTAATCCTAAACCTAATGCCAACCCTAGGATAACCCTAAACCTTTTCCTAACCCTAAACCTATACATTACCCTAAACCTAACCTGAACCCTAAACCTAATCATATCCATAAACCTAATCCTAACCCTCATAATCTTAACCCTAAAACTATTTCTAACCATAACCCTAGACCTGACATTAGCCCTAGCCCTAATGAAGCCCTAACCCTAAACCAACTCAGGCCTAATCCTAGCCCTGATCTTAGCCTTAATCCTAAACCTAACCCTAATCATAGACATAACCCTAATTTTAACCCTTTCCCTCATTCTAAAGCTAGCTATAACATCATACATAACCATAACCCTAACCGTAGCCATAAACCTAGGCTCAGCCTTTATACTAACACTAGCTCTAATCCTGGCCCTAATTAAGCCCTAATTCTAAACCTAAATCTAACCCTAACACTAACACTAACTCTAACTCTCGCCCTATCCCTATCCCTAGTTCTAACTCTAACCCTTATGATAACTCAAACCCTAGCCCTAACCCTAGCCCTAACCTTCACTGTAGCCCTAAACCTAGATCTAACCCTAACTCTAAATCTAACCCTAAACCTAAGCCCAAACCACACCATTACACTAGCTCTAACCCTAATGCTAATTTGAAAACTAGCCCTAGCCCTAGCCCTCAAGCCAAATGGAGCCATAGCACTGACCCTAAACCTTAACCTAAACCAAACCCGAATCCTACACATAGCCCTAACCCTAGCCCTAATTCGAGTCCTAACTCTAACCCTAGAACTAATACTAACCCTGACTCTGACCTTAACACTAACCCTAGCTCTACACATTACACTATCCCTAAACCTAAAATAAATCCTAACACTAGACCTCAACCTAAACCTAACCCTAAAACTAGCCCTAATCATAATGCCAGTTCTTAAATAAGTCATATCCCTAAACCTAACACAAAACATAGCCCTAATCCAAGGCCTAACCCTAACTTTAACCCTAACCCTAAGCCTGACCCTAACCTAGCCCTATCCCTTGTCCTAATCCTAGCTCTAAACCTATTTCTTACACTTAGCCAAGCCCTCACCCTATTGCTACTCTAATCCTAACCCTAATTCTATGCCTAACCCAAACCATAACTCTATTACTAGTCCTAAACCTAGCCCTCATTTTAGCTCTAAACTTAATCCAAACCCTAAACCTAATGATAATCCTTATTCTGACCCTATATCTAAACCTAGGTTTAAACCTGACCGTAACCCTTATCCAAAACCTAACACTAGCCCTACCAGTAACCCTAACACTAAACCTAATACTAACACTAGCCGTAGACCTAAACCTAATCCTAAATATAGCCATAACCCTAGCTTTAGCCCTAACAATAACCCTTAACCTAAACCAAACACTAACTCTACCCCTAGATCTTATCCTAGTCCTCATTCTGGACCTAACCCTAAACCTAATCCTAACCTGAAACCTGACACTTACCCTAACAAAAACCTTAACTCTAAAACTTATCCTAACCCCAAAACTAACCCTAACACTAGAGGAACTCTAAATCTAGCCATAACCAAAACTCTAGCTTTTACAATACCCTTATACCTAACACTAGCCATAAACCTCACACAAAACCTTGCCATAATTACAGCCTATCACTAACACTGACACTAACCCTAATGCTAATCCTAACACAAACCCTAACCTCAACCCTTACACTATCACTAACCTAATCCTAAAACTAACACTAACCCTTACCCTAAATCTAAACTTAATCCTATTCATAACTCTAACCCTAACTCTAAAACTAATCCTAACACAACCCCGAAACCTAAACCTAAACCTAACACAAACCCTCACCCTAACCCTAACACTAACCCTAAACATAACCATAACTCTTAAACTAACCCTAACCTTAAAGCTAACCTTTACCCTTGCACTAACCCTAACACTAAACTTAACCTTAACCATAAACCTAACCCTAACACTAACCCTAAAACTAACCCTAACCCTAAAAGTAACACCAACCCTAAACCTAATTGTAATACTAACACTAAACTTAAAAATATCCCTAACTATAACATTATCACTAACTCTAACACAAACACTAACACTTACCCTATCCCTAAATCTAACACTAACCCTAACACTAACCATAACCCTAACCCTAAGAAGAACCATAATCCTAACCCTAACCGTAACTGTAACCCTAACCCTAAGACTAAAACCAACTCTAACTCAACCCAAACCATAAATCTAAATGTAACATAAATCGTACCTAACCCTAACCCTAAAACTAACCCTATCACTAACACTAACACTAACCCTAACCCGAATCCTAACACAAAACATAACTTCAAACCTAACACTATCACTAACCTAAATCTAAACCTAACACTAATCCTAAACCTAAATCTAAACTTAATACTATTCATAACTCCAACCCTAACCCTAATCCTAATCCTAACACAACCCCAAAACCTAACCCTAAACCTAACACAAACCATAACCGAAAGCCTAAAACTAATCTTTACACTAACCCCAAACCTAATCGTACACTTAATCTAATCCTAATCCTGTACACATCACTAACCCTAACCTTAACCTAATGCTAACATAACCCCTTAACTTAATACTAAACCTAACACCAACCCAAACCCTAAACCTAACACTGAACATAGAACTAAACCTACTCCTAAACCTAACCCTAACTCTTGAACGAACCCTAACCTTACCCGTAAACTTTACACTTATACTAACCCTAACACTAAACCTAAATTTAACCCTAACCCTAAAACTAACCTTAATCCTGAAACTAACCCTAACAATAACCCTAAACCTATTCCTAACCCAAACACTAACCCTAAACTTAAACCAAATCCTAACAGTAAACCTAATCCTAACCCTAACACTTACCCTAACCCTAAACCTAACACTAACCCTAAAACTAACCCTAACATGAATCCTAACCCTAAACCTAATCCCAACCCTAACCTTAATCCTAACACTAACCCTAACACTAACCCTATCCCTAACACTAACCCTTACACTAAACCTATTGCAAATCCAAACAATAACACTAACACTATCCCTAACCCTAACCCTAACCCTAAAACTAATCTTATCTGGAAACATATTCCTAACATTAATCCTAACCCTAACCCTAACACAAACTTTAACCCTAACCCTGACAATAACCTTAACTCTTACAATAACCTTAACTTTAATCCTAACTGTAACCCATCCCTAACTCTAACCCTAATGCTAACACAAACCCTAACACTTACGCTAACACTAATCCTAACACTAAACCTAACCCTAAACTAAACCCTAAACCTTAACCTAACCCTAACCTGATAACGAACCCTAACCCTAATCCTAAACATAAATCTAACCCTAGGACTAACCCTAAACCTAAATGTAACCCTAAACAGAACACTAACACTTACACTAACCCTAATCCTAACACTAACTGTAACCATAACCGTAACCCTAACAGTAAATTTAACTCTAACCCTAAACCAAAATCCAACACTTTTCCTATCTCTAACCCTAACCCCATCCCTACCCCTAAACCTAACACTAACTCTAACCCTAACACAAAACCTAAACCTAATCCTAACCGTAACTCTAACCCGAATCCTATCCCTAACCTGAACCTCAACCCTAAAACTAACTCTCACCCTAACACAAACCCTAAACAATAATCCTAACAATAATACTAACCCTAACTTAACTTTAATCCTAATCCTAACCTATCCCTAACCCTAAACCTAACCAAAACTTAACCCTAAATTTAAAATTAACCCTAACTCTATCCCTAAACCTAACCCTAAATATAACCCTAACAGAAATCATAACCTTAACACTAACCCTAACCCAAATTTAAATCTAAACCTAACAGAAACCATAAACCTAACACTAAACCTTATCTTACCCAAACCTAACCATAATCCTTATTTGAGCCCAAATCCTAATTGTAACCCTAATCTTAACCCTAACCCTAACTTTAAACCTAACACAAACCTTATCCTATACCGAACACTAACCCTAACCTTATCCCTATCCCAAAACCTCACCCTAAAAAGACCTCTAACCATAACCCTAACACTAAACCTAACACTTACCCTAACCCTAACCCTATATCAACCCTAACATTAATCCAATCCCTAACCCTCATACTAACCCTAAACCTACCCTATCACTAAATCTAATTGTAACATGAACCCTATGCCTAACCTAACCCTAAACTAAGCCTAAAACTAACCCTAAACCAAACCCTAACTTTAACAATAACCCTAACCCTACCACGAACCCTAACCTAACCCTAACAATAATGGTAACACTAACCCTAAACCTACCCCAAACCCGAAGCCTAACCCTAACAATAACTCCAACCCTAATCCTAACAGTAAAACTCAACCTAACTCTAACCCAAAATGCAAACCTAACCCTAAACCTAACACAAACCCTAACCCTAACCCTAACCCTAAACCTAAACCTAACACTCACAGTAAGACTAACTGTAACCCTAACACTAAAACTAACCTTAACACTAACCCTAACCTTAACACTAACCCTAACACTAAGTCTAAACATTACCCTAATGCTAACCCAAACACTAAACTTATACCTAAACCTAACTCTAAACATAATCCTAAACCAAACCCTAACACTAACACTAATCCTAATCATAAATTTAACCATTACCCTAACACTAACCCGAACATAAACCATAACCCTAACACTAGCAATAACTCTAACCCTATCATAACCCTAAACATAACAATAAACCTATCCAAACCCTATCACTAATAGTAATTGTAACCAAAACGCTAACCTTACCTGTAAACCTAACCTAACACTAAACTTGACTTTAACTCTAAATCCAAACATAACCATAAACATAACACTAATCCTAATGCAAACCCTAACACTAACTCTACCCTAAACCTAACCCTAAGCCTAAGCCTAATTTTAACCCTAAATCTCTCTTTAACCCTAAACAAAACACAAACTGTAAGTCTTACCCTCATGCTAACCATAGCACAAAAACTAACCCCAAACCTAACACTAAACCTAACTCTAAACCTAACCTTAACCCTAACCTTAACACTAACCATAACCCTAACACTATCCCTAACACTAAACCTAAACCTAACCCCAAAACTAACACTAACCCTAACCCTATCCCTCACCCTACCACTAACCCTAATTCTAACCCAAACACTAACACCAAACCTAAACCTAAACCTAACCCTAACACTCATGCTAAACCTAAACCTAACATCAACCCTAACTCTAACCCTAACACTAACCCTAAACCTAACCCTAATGCTAACACTAACACTAACCCTAACGCTTTCCAAACCCTAAAACTAATCCTAAAACTAAACCAACTTCTAACATTAACCCTAAACTTAACCTCAACCATAACCTAATGCTAATCCTAACCGTAATTCCAAACCTAACCCTAATCCTAACCCTAACACAAACAGTAAATCTAACCATAACTTAATCCTAACCCTAACCCTAACCTTAACATTAACCCTAACCCTAACCTTAACATTAACCCTAACCCTAACACTAACTGTAACCCTAACACAAACCATAATTATAAACATAAACCTAAACCTAACCCTAAACCTAACACTAACACAAAACCTAACCCTACGTGTAACCCTAACAATAACATTAATCATAACCCTAAACATAACACTAACCCAAACAATAAAACCAAACTTAAACATAACCCTAACCCTAAAACTCACACAAAACCTAAACCTAACATAAACCCCAACCCTAAACTAAACCAAACCATAAACATAACCCTTACCCTAACACTAACACTAACCCTAAACTTATTTCTAAACCTAACCCCAACAGTAACTGTAACCATAAACCTAACCCTAACATTAACCCTAACACTAACTCTAACTCAAAGTTTAACACTAACACTAACCCTAACCCAAACACGAATATTAATTGTAAACCTAGCCTAACAATAACCCAAACCCTAACCCTAAATCTAACCCTAACATTAACTCTAACACTAACCCTAACCCTAAAATGTACCCTAACACTAAACCTTACCCTATCCCTAACAATTACCCTAACCCTTTCCCTAAGCGTAACCATAACACTAACCCTAAAACTAACCCTAACCCTAACCCTAACACTAAACATATTCCTAAATCTAACATATACCTAACACTAACACTAACCCTAACCTTAACCCTAATATTAATCCTAAATTTAACTTTAATCCTAACACTATGATGAACCTTAAACCTAACCCTAAAAATCACCCTAACCCTAACCCTAACCTTAACCCTAACACTAACACTAAAATTAACTCTATCTGTAACCGTAACCCTAACCCTTACACTTACCCTAACCCTAATCCTAAGCCTAACCGTAACCCTAACCCTAACCCTAAGATGAACCCTAACCCTAAATCTAACCCTAAATCTAACCCTAAAACTAAACTTACCCATATCTCTAACAGTAATACTAAGTCTTACATTAATCCTAGCGATAAACCTAACACTAACACTAACCCCTACCCTAACCCTATCACTAAAGGTAACCCTAAACATATTTTGAACTTATTACTAACACTAAGCCTAATCCTAAAACTAACCCTAACACTAACACTAACAGTAATTCTAATCCTAACCTAAGAGTAACACTACCCCTAACCCTAAATATATCTGTAAATTTAACGTTAACCCTAACCCTAACCCTTACCCTAACACTAAATGGAACAATAAATCTAAACATAACACTAAACCTAAACTGAACCCTAACCCTAACCATAATACTAACCCTCACATTCCACCTAACATTAACCTTAAACCTATTCCTAAACCTAACACTAACCATAACCCTAACCCTAACACTAACATAATTACTAGCACTCACCCTAATTCTAAACCTATTCCTAAACCTAACACTAACACTCACCCTAATGATAACACTAACACGAACCCTAACATTAACCCTTACACTAACCCTAACCCTAAACCTAACCCTAAACCTAAACCTAACTCTAATCCTAACACTAACTTTAACCCTAACCCCAACCCTAAACCTAATCCTAACTGTAACCCTAAAACTAACTTTAACCCTAACCCTCACACTAACCCTAACCCTCAACCTAAACCTAACACTAATCCAAAATCTAACAATAAACCTAAACCTAACTTTAACCCTAACCCAAACTCTAATTCTAAAGTTAACCCTAATAGTAACACTAACCATAACCCTAAACCTAAACCTTATACTAACACTAAACCTAACCTTTACACTAACACAAACCCTCACACTTTCCCTAAACTTAACCCAACCCTATCCTAAACCTAACCATATCTCTAACCCTAACACTAAAACTAATCATAAACCTAGCCCTAACCCTATCACTAACCCTAACAATAACCATAAAACTTACCTAACACTAACAGTAACCCTAACCCTAACTCTAACCCTCATCCTAAAACTAATCCTAACACTAATCCTAATCCTAACCCTAACACAAACCCAAACCTGAATCCTAACCCAAACTTAACCCTTACACTAAACTTCAACATAATTCTAACCCTAACCCTAACACTAACACAAAACCTAAACAAAACACTAACCTTAACCTAATCCTAACCTTAACCCTAACCCCAACCCTTACCCTAACCCTAAAGATAACCATACCTCTAACATTAACCCTAGACATCACCCTAACCCTAAACCTTTACCAAACACTAACCTTAACCCTAATGTAACACTAAACCTAAACCTATTTTTAACTATTAGCCTATCCCTAACATTAACCCTAACCATAAACCTAACACTAACTCTAACCTCATCTCTATCCCTAACCCTAAAATTTACCCTAACCCTAACACTAACCCAAACACTAACCCTAACACAAATTTTAAACCTAAATCTACCCTAACACTAATTCTAATACTAATCCTAACCCTAACCCTAACCCTAACACTAACCCTAACCCTAATCCAAACACTATACCTAACCTTAACTTTATCCTAACCCTAAACCTCACCCTCACCCTAACCCTAACCCTATAACTAACCCTAACCCTAACACTAACAGTAACTCTAAACCTAATATAATCCTTACCCAACACTAATGCTAACCCTAACCCTAACCCTAACCATAAATCTAACCCGAACCCTAACCCTAACCCTAACCCTAAACCTAACAGGAACGGTAACCCTAACATGAATCATAACACTAACCCAAACCCTAATTTAACCCTAACACTAACCCTAACTCAAACACTAATCCTAAACCTAATCCTAACCCAACCCGAACACTAACCATAAACCTAACCCTAACCCTCACCCTAACCCAGCTCTAACTCTAATCCTAACCGCATCTTACCCAAATTATAACACTAACCATAAGCCCAACCCTAAACCTAAACATAAACCTAACACTAGCAGTTATCCTAATCCTAAACCTAAACCTAACCCTAATCCTAACCCTAACACTAAGCTAATACTAATACTAACCCTATTCCTAACCCTAACTGTAACTCTCACCCTAATCCAAAACCTAACACGAACCCTAACCCTATTCCTAACACAAACCCTAACCGTAATCCTAACCCGAACACAACCATAACCTAACCCTAACCATAACCTAACTAACTTAACCAAAACCTTACCCTAACCTAACCCTAACCCTAACCCTAACCCTAACCCTAATCCTAACCTAAAACCTAACCCTACCCTAAATAACAATAAGCCACATCCTAACCCTAATTCTAAATCTAACACTAACACTAACCCAAACACTAAACCTAACCCTAAGGCTAATCCTAACATTAACACTAGTCCTAACCCTAATCCGAACCCTAACCCTAACACTAACACTAACCCTAACCTTAAACCTAACACTAAATATAAACCAACCCAAACAATAAACCTAACACTAACCATAACCCTAGACCTAACATAAACCCTAACCTTAATTCTAACACAAACCATTAATCTAACCCTAACCCTAATTTAACTGAAACCCTAACCCTAACATTAACACTAATCTCAACCCTAACCCTTACCCAAACCCTAACACTTACCCTAATCCTAACCATAATCTAACCATAAAGCTAACTCTAACCCTAACCCTAAATATAACATTAACACTAAACCTAACGCTAACCCTAACACTAACACTAAATATAACCCTAACCCTAAATCTAAACCTAACACTCACCCTAACCCTAACCCTAATGCAAAATCTAAACCTAACATGAATCCTAACCTTAATCCTAACATGAGCCATACATAAATCTAACCCTAATCCTAATTTAACCTAAACCCTAACCCTAACACTAATCTTAACCCTAACACTTACCCTAACTCTAACACTAACCCTAATCCAAACCCTAACCATAATGTAACCATAACCCTAAACCTAACTCTAACCCTAATTTTAAACTTTATCATAAGCCTTAACATAACCCTAATTGTAACCCCCAAACAAACCTTAAACCTGAAGCTAACAGTACCTAAACCCTAACCCTAACCCTAATGTAACCCTACCCTATCCCTAACAAAAACCCTAACTCAAATCATAACTCAAATGATAACTTAACCCTAAACCTAACTCTAACCATAACACCAGTTCAAACCCAAATCATAAAACTAACCCTTACCCCAACCCTAACTTTATACTACCCTAACCCTAACCTTAAACCTAAACCTAACACTAAATTTAACCATAATTATACCCTAACCCTAATAATATCCCTAACCCTAATATTAAACCTAACCCTAACCGTAACCCTAAAACTTATCCTAAGTCTCACTCTAAACCTAATACTAACCATAAAACTATCCCTAAGCCTAACCCTAACACAAATCCTAAAAATAATCCTAACCCTATCACAAATGATAATCCTAATGCTATCACTAATTCTAAAACTAACCCTAATGCTAAAACTAACCCTAAGACTAAGTTTAACACTAACTTTAAACCTAACCCTGATTATAACCACTAATTTAACCCAAAACTTAACCCTTACCTAAACATAAACTTAAACCTAACCCTAAACCTAACAATAACCCTATCCCTAACCCTAACCCAAATCCTAACCCTAACCCTCACCCTAACCCTAATGTAAACCTAACCCAAACCCTAACCCTAACTCTCACACAAACCCTAACCCATACCATAACCCTAAACGTAACCTAAACCTAACACCCACCCTTACCTAACCCTAACCTTTATTATCAACCAAAATATAACCCTAACCAAATTCCTAACCTCAGTGCTAAACCTAATACTAACCCTAATTCAAACACTAACACTAACCCAAAACCTAAATACAACCCAAACTCAAACACTAAGGCTAACCCTAACTCTAACCCTAACCTTAACACTAAACCTAACACTAAACCTAACCCTAATACTAATCATAAACCTAACCCACACCCTAACACTAACTCTAACACTACCCCTAACCCTAACACTAACCCTAAGCCCCACCCAACACTAATCCTAACCCTAATTCTAACATGAAACCTAAACCTACACCTAAACATAAACCTAACACTAACACTAACCCTAACCCTAAACCTAACCCTAACACTACGTCTAACCCTAAGTATAACCCTAACACCAACCCTAAGCCTCACCCTAACCCTAACCCTAACCCTTACACTCACCCTAACCCTAACCCTAAACCTGTCCTTAACCATAAACATAACCTTAATCCTAACACGAATCCTAACCCTAACCCTAAACCTAAACCTAACATTAACACTAACACTAACTCTAACCCTATTCCTAACCCTAAAACTAACACTAAATCTACTCTAACACTAATTTTAAACCTAACCCAAAACCTAACACTAAACTTTACTCTAAATCTAACCCAAACCCTAATACTACCCTCACACTAACATTAGCCCGAACCCTAACACTAACCCAAACCTAATCCTAACACAAATTCTAAACTAACCCTAACACAAACCCTAACCATAACAATATTTTTAACTTGAACACTAACCTTAATACTAAACCTTAACCAAATTGTACTCCTAACAATAACCCTAAACATAACTCTAAACCTAACCGTAACACTTTAAATCTAAAGCTAACACTAACTGTAACCTTAACCCTAACACGAACCCTAAACCTAACCCTAACCCTAACCTAAACCTAAACCAAAACCTAACCCTAACCATAACCATAACCCTATCTTGAACCCTAACACTAACCAAACCCTAACCCAAACCCTAATTTTATCTGTAACCTGAACCTTAAACACAATTCTAACCCTAACCCTAAGACAAATCCTAATCCTAACACTAACACTAACCCTAAGCCTAACCCTAACCCTAACACTAACCCTAACCGTAACCCTATAGTAACACTAATTTTAACCCTAACCCTAACCCTAACTTTACACCTTACCCAAATCCTTACCCTAAACCTTACCTTAACCCTTACCTTAACCCTAACCCTAACAATAACCCTAAACCTAACGCTAAATCTAATCCTAGCCATAACACTAACCACATTCCTAAACCTAACCGTAATCATAACTCTACCCCTAGCCCTAACTCTAACTCTATCCCTAACGTACCACTAACACTAACAGTAACTCTATCCCGAAACTTAAACCCAACCCTGAACCTAACCCTAACAATAACCCTAACTTTAATCTAACCCTAACCCTAACACAAAACCTAAAACTAACCCTAACACAAACCCTAACCCTAACAGTAATATTAACTTGAACACTAACCCTAATCCTAAACCTAAACATAATCCTAATCCTAACAATAACCCTAAACCTAACTCTAACCCTAACCCTAACACTTACTCTAACAGTAACCCTAACCTAAAACTATACCTAAGCTTCACCATAACCCTAAACCTAACTGTAACACTAACCCTAACTCTTACCCTACAATACACCTAAATCTACATCTAACACTATCCCAAAAACTAATCCTAAACTTCATCATAACCCTAAACGTAACACTAACCCTAACCCTATCCCTAACCCTAAACCTAACTCTAACACTAAACCAAATCCTAACCCTAACATAAATCCTAACCTTAATCATAAACCTAACAGTAACCCTAACCCTAACCCTAAACCTAACCCTAACACTAAACTGAACCCTAACCCTAACCCTAACAGTAACACTAAAACTAACTATAACCCTAACACTAAATGTAAAACTAACTCTAGACCTAACCCTAACCCTAACACTAATCCTATCGTAAACCTAACCCTAACCTTAATCATAATCCTAACAACAACTTTATAGTAAAACATAACCCTAACCCTAACCTAACACTAACCCTAACCCTTATCTAACCATAACTGTAACCCTAATATGAACACTAACCCTAACCCTAACCCTAATACTAACCCTCATCTAACACTAACCCTAAAACCAATACTAACCCTGTCACTAACTCTAAACCTAACCTCAAACCTAACACTAAGAGTAACCCTAACCCTAACCCTAACACTCTACCTAATCTGCCCATAACCATAAATGTAACTCTAACCCTAAGGCTATGCCGCACTCTAACCCTTCTGCTAACCATAAACTTAACTGTAACTCAAACTCTAACTAACCCTCATAGTAACCTATTTATAACCCTAACACTATCCCTAACCCTAAACCTAACACTGACAGTAACCCTAAACCTAACCCTAACCCTAACACTAACACTAACCCTACACTCACCCTAACACTAACCCTAAACCTAAACCATATCCTAACCCTAACACTAACCCTAACCCTAAACCTAACCCTAACATTAACACAAAACATAATCCTTAGGGTTTAGGTTAGGGTTTAAATTTAGGGCTCAAATTAGCATTAGATTTACCATTAGGGTATTGACAGGGTTAGGTTTAGGGTTTAGTTGTAGTTTAGTGTAATGGATTGGGTTAGGGTTAGGTCTAGGGTTAGCATAAGGGATAGGGTTATCATCAGGGTATTGATAGAGTTAGACCTAAATTTAGGACTAGGGTTATGTATAGGATTAGGGCTTTTGTTTGGGTTAGTGTTAGGTTTAAGTTAAGGGTTAAAGCTAGGATAAGGACTCTGATTAAGGCTAGGTTTTGGGTTAGGTTAGGGCTAGGGTTAAGACTATGGCGAATGTATGAAGTAAGGTTATGATTAGAGCTAGTTATAAGGTTAGGGTTAAAGCTAGGTCTAGTGTTTGGTTTAGATTGACAGTTACAATGATTTTAGAGCTGGGTTTTGTGTTAGGGTCTGAGTCGGGGTCAGGGTTAGTTTTCAGGTTAGGGTTAGGACTAGAATTAGGAATAAGGTTAGGGATAGGGTTGGGGCAAGGTGTAAGGTTAGGTTTTGGTTTAGGTTAAGGGTTAGGATTAGAGCTATGACTCGGTTTTGCTTCAGGGCTAGGGCTAGGGTTAGGGCTAAGATTAGGTCTAGGTTTAGGGTGATGGTAAGGGAAAAGGTTAGAACTACCCTATAGTTCTAAGGCAAGAGTTATAGTTAGTCTTAGGGCTAGGGTTATGTTTAGTGTTAGGGATAGGTTAAGGTTTTAGTGTTAGGGCTCAAATTAGTGTTAGGATTATGTTTAGGGTTAGGATAATGGATAGGGTTAGCATTATGGATAGGGTTAGGGCTAAGATTAGGCCTAGTGTTAGTGCTATGTTTAGGCCAAAGTTAGAGTTAGGGTTAGGATTAAAGCTAGGTTTACATCTGGGATTAGGGCAAGTGTTAATGTTAGAGTTAGGCCTAGGTTTAGGGCTAGGTTTAGAGTTAGGGTTTGGATTAGGGTTAGGTTTAGGGTAAGGGATGAGATTATACCTTGTTTTAGGGATAGGTTGAGGGTTAGAATTAGGGTTAGGGTTAGGGTTATGATGAAGGCGAGGATTATGTCTAGGATGTGGGTTATGGTTTGTGTTAGGGTGAGGACTAGGATTAGAGCTATGGCTAATGTCAGGTCTAGGATTAGCTTTAGTGATAGTTTTAGGGTTAGGTTTATATCTAGGTCTAATATAGGGTAAGATTTAGAGCAAGGGGTATTATTAGAATCAGGGTTAGGGTTTAGGTTAGGTTATGGTTTATGATTAGGGCTCGAATTAGCATTAGATTTAGTTGATAGGTTAATGATAGTTTTAGGTTGAGGGTACAAGTTAGGTGTAGGGTAATGGATAGGGTTAGGGATGGGCATAGGATTAGGGTTTGGCCTAGGGTTAGCATAAGCGTTATGGTTATCCTTAGGGTAATGGATAGGGTTGGAGTTAGGGTTAGGGCTAGGGTTATGCTTAGGATTGGGTCTATTGTCAGGCTTAAGCTTTTGGTTAGGACTATGGTTAGCATTAGGGTTAGTTTTAGGGTTAAAGATAGGGTTGGGCTTGGATTAGGGCTAGGTTTTGCAATAGGTTAGGGCTATGGCTAAATTAATAACTTGTTATGATTAGGGCTAATTTTAGGGTTAATGTTAGGGCTAGGTATAGTTTCAGGGTTAGGGTGATGTTTAGAGCTAGGGTTAGTGTTAGTGTCAGGATCAGTGTTCAGATTAGGATTATGGTTAGAATTAAAGCCAGAATTAGGACGGGGGTTAGGTCTAGTGGAAGAGTTAGTGTTTGGCTTAGGCTAAGGGTTATTATTAAGGCTAGGTCTAGGTTTTTCTTTAGGTCTATGGCTAGAGTTATGGCTAGATTTAGGATTAGGTTTAGGTCTAGAGCTAGTGTTGGGTTATGTTTAGGTATAAGGTTAATGGTAGTGCTAGTGTTAGAGTTTGGTTTAGGGTTAGGTTCAGGTTTAGACCTACGATTAGTGTTAGGGTCAGAATAAGGGTCAGGGTTAGGGTTAGGTTTGGGTTATGATTAGAGCTAGAATGAGGGCTAGTGTTAGCACTAGTAATAGCATTAGTGTTTGGGTTAAGTTAAGGATTAGGCTTAGAATTAGGATTAGAATTAGTGTTAGGGTTTGGCTTAGGGTAAGGGATAGGGTTAGAGCTAGGGTTAGGGGTAGAGTTAGGGTTAAAGCTAGGTTTAGTGCTCAGATTAGGGCTAGTTTTGTGTTAGGATTAGAGCTAGGGTTAGAGTAATGTCTAATGTAAGAACTAGGGTTACAATTAGATTAAAGATAGGGTTCTGGTTAGGGTTAGGTTTTGTGTTACAGTTAGTGTTAGGGTTAGGTTTAGTGTTAGGGTTAGGGTTAAAGTTAGTGCTAAAGTTACAGTTAGGGTTAGGTTAAGGTTTAGGGTTAGGTTTAGGGTTATGGTTATAATTAATGTTAGTGTAAAATTATGGTTAGTGTTAGGGCTAGGATTAGGGTTACGGTTAGTGTTTGGGTTAGGGTTAGGGTTTGTGTTAGGGTTACTGTTAGGGTTATGTTTAGATTTAGGGTTATGGTTAGGAATAGGGTTAGGGTTAGGTTAAGTTTAGGGTCCATTAGGTTTAGGGTTAGGGTTAAAGTTAGTATTAGTGTTAGGGTTAGGGTAAGTGTTAGGGTTAGGGTTAGGGTTAGCTTGTCATTAGGTTAGGGTTCCTGTTAGTTTTAGGGATAGGGTAAGTGTTTGGGTTCCTGTTAAGTTTAGGGTTTTGTTAGGGTTAGGGTTAGTTTTAGAGTTAAGGTTAAATCAAATGTAACTTTTAGTATTTGGGTTAGGGATATAGTTAGATTTAGGGTTAGTGTTAGTTTTAGGGTTAGGGTTAGTATTAGGTTTAGGGTTAGGGTTAGTTGAGGGTTAGGGTTAGGATTAGGGTTAGGGTTAGAGTTAGGGTTAGGGCTTCTGTTAGGTTTAGGGTTAATGTTAGTTTTAGCATTAGTTTTAGGTTTGGGGTTAGGGTTTGGGTGAGGGTTAGGCTTAGTGGTATGGTTGGGTTTAGGGTTCGTGTTAGGTTTGGGTTTAGGGTTAGTGTTAAAGTTAGGATTAGGGTTAGTGTTAGGTAAGCGTTAGAGTTAGGGTTAGTAGGGTTTGTGTTATGGTGTGGTACAGGGTTTGTGTTAGGATTAGGGTTAGGGATAGGTTTAGAGTTAGTATTACAGTTAGGGTTAGGCTTAGTGTTAGGGTTAGGGTTAGGTTTTGTGTTAGGGTTAGGGTCAAGTTTATGTTAAGTGTTAGAGTTACGGTTAGTGTTAAGGTTCAGGTTAGTGTTAGGTATAGGTTTATGTTAGGGTTATGATTAGGGTTGGGTTAGGTTTAGGGTTAGGGTTAAGGTTCCTGTTAGGGTTAGGAATAGGGTTGGTTAGTGTTAGGGTAAGGATTAGGGTTAGGGTAAGAGTGGGGGTTAGGTTTAGGGTTACAGTTAGAGTTAGTGTAGGTTTAGTGTTAGGGTGTGTGTTAGGTTAAGGTTAGGGTTAGGGATAGGTTTAGGGTAGTTTTAGGGTTGGGTTAGGGTTAGGGTTTGTGTTAGAGTTAGGGTTAGGGTTAAGTAAAAGTGAGCTTTAGGGTTAGGTTTAGAATTAAAGTTTAGTGTTAGTAATACAGTTACTGTTAGAATTTAGCTTGGGGTTAGGCTTAGTGGAATGGTTAGGGTTATGGTTCGTGTTAGGTTAGGGTTAGGGTTAGTGTCAGGTTATTGTTAGTTTAAGGATTAGGTTAGGATTAGGTAACAGTTAGCTTTAGGGTTAGGTTTAGGATTACCGTTAAGTTTAAGGTTAGTGTTAGTGTTAGTGTCTGGGTTAGTGTTAGTGTTAGGGTTAGGGCTAGGTTTAGTGTTAGGTTTAGGATTAGGTTTAGGGTTAGTGTTAGGTTTAGGTTTAGGGTTAGAATTAGTGATAGAGTTAAAGTTAGGGTTATGGGTTAGGTTTGGTGTTTTAGTTAGTTTTAGTGTTAGGTTTAGCGATAGGTTTGGTGTTAGGGTTAAGATTAGGGTTTGGGTTAGGTTTAGGATTAGTGGTAGGGCTAGGTTTAGGGTTAGAGTTTGTGTTAGGATTAGGTTTAGGTTTAGGGTTAGTGTTAGTTTAGTGATATGGTTAGTGTTAGTTTTAGCATTAGGATTAGTGTTAGGGTTAGGTGTTAAGGCTAGTAATAGGTTTAGGATTAGGGTTAGTTTTAGAGTTAGGGTTAGGATTAGGTTTAGGGTTAGGGTAGTGTTAGGTTTAGGGTTAGGGTTAGTCTTAGGGTTAGGGTTGGGGTTAGGGTTTGTGTTAGGGTAAGGGTTATGGTTAGAGTTACGGTTAGGGTTAGGGTTAGAATTAGTGTTAGTGTTAGGGTTATGTTTTGTGTTAGGTTTACTGATAGGGTTATGGTTTGGTTTACGGTTACAATTAGAGTTAGGGTTCGGATTAGCGTTAGAGTTAAGTTTAGGTTAGGGTTAGGGTTAAGGTTAGGGTTAGAGTTAGGTTTAGGGTTAAGTTAGAGTTAAGGTTAGGGTTAGGGTTTGTGTTATGGTTAGGATTACGGTTAGTGTAAGGTTCAGGTTTATGTTTAAGTTTAGCTTTGTTGTTAGAGTTAGTTTTAGGATTAGGTTTAGGGTTAGTGTTAGGTTTAGGGTAAGGCTTAGAGTGAGAGTTATGGTTAGTGTTTGGATAGTGTTAGGGTTATTGTTAGGTTTAGGGTTAGGGTTAGGGTAGCATGAGATTTAGTTTTAAATTTAGGTTTAGCGTTAGGGTAGCGTGAGAGTTAGTGTTAAATTTAGGGTTAGGGTAAGGGTTATTTTCATTTAGGGTTAGGGATAGGAATAGGATTCATGTTAAGGTTAGGGTTAGGGTTAGGGTTAGGTTAAGTGTTAGTGTTAGGGTTAGGGTTACAGTTAGTGTTAAGCTTAGGTTAGGGTTAGGGTTAGTGTTAGGGTTAGTGACAATCTTAGTGTTAGGGTTAGAGTGAGGGTTAATGTTAGGGTTTGCATTAGGATTAGGGTTAGTGTTTGGGTTAGGGTTATGTTTGTGGTTAGGTTTAGGTAAGTGTGAGGGTTAGGTTTAGATAAGGGTCAGGGTTATGGTTTGGATTAGGGTTTTTCTTAGGGTTAGGGTTAAGGTTAGGGTTAAAGTTAGATTTAGTATTAGAATTAGGTTTATTTAGGTTTAGTGTTAGGGTTAGGATTAAGTTTAGGATTAGTGTTAGTGTTCGGGTTAGGGTTAGTGTTAGGGTTAATGTTCATGTTAGTGTTCTTGTTAGGGTTAGGGTTATGGTTAGGGTTAGGTTTCGTGTTAGGTTTAGGTTTAGGGTTTGTGTTAGTGCTAAGATTAGGGTTAGGTTTAGGTTAGGCTCAGGGTTAGGATTTGGGTCAGGGTTGAGCCTAGTGGAATGGTTAGGTTTAGGGTGCATGTTAGTGTTAGGATTAGGGTTAGTGTCAGGGCTATTGTTAGGGTTAGGATTAGGGTTAAGTTTAGGTAAGGGTTAGCATTATGGTTAGGTTAGGGTTAGGTTATGGTTTGGGTTAGGGTTTGTGTTTGGGTTAGGGTTAGGGTCAGAATTAGATTTAAGGTTAGACTTAGAGTTAGTGTTAGGGTTAGCATTAGGTTTAGGGTTAGGGTTAGGTTTAGTGTGAGGGTTAGGATTATGCTTAGGGTTAGTGTTAGGGTTAGGGTTTGTGTTAGAATTATGGTTAGGTTTAGAATTAGGCTTCATGTTAGGGTTTGGTTTAGAGTTAGTGATAGTTTAGGTTTAGGTTTAGGGTTAAGGTTAGTGCTAGGGATAGAGTTACGGTTACTGTTAGAGTTCGTGTTAGGGTCAGGGTTAGGGTTAGGGTTCATGCTAGGTTTACGGTAAAGGTCAGGTTTAGGGTAAGTGTAAGCATTAGGGTTAGGGTTAGTGTTACAAGTAGAGTTAGTGTTAGTGTTAGGTACAGGGTTAGTTTTAGGATTAGTGATAAGGTTAGGGTTAGGGTTAGTGTTACCGTTAGGGTTAGTTTTAGGGTTAGTGTTAGGTTGTGTGTTACAGTGAGGGTTCGGGTTAGAGTAAGTGTTATGTGTATGGTTGGGATTCAGGTTAAGGTTAGGTTTAGGGTTGGGTTAGGTTTGGGTTAGAGTTAGGGTTAGGGTTAGGGTTAGTGTTAAGTTTAAGGTTAGGGTTAGGTTTAGGTTTAGGCTTACGGTTAGGGTTACAGTTTAGGTCAGGTTTGGGCATAGTGAAATTGTTAGTTTTAGGGATCGTGTTAGTGTTAGGATTAGGGTTAGTGTTATGGCTATTTTTAAGGTTAGGATTAGGGTGAGGTTTAGGTAAGGGTTAGCATTATGGTTAGGTTACAGTTAGGGTTAGGGTTTGGGTTAGGGTTTGTGTCTGGGTTAGGGTTAGGGTTCTGATTAGGGTTAGGGTTACGTTTAGTGTTAGGGTTAGGATTAGGTTTAGGGTTAGTTTAGTGTTAGTGTTAGGGTTAGGGTTAAGGTTAGGGTTCATGTTAGGATTATGGCTGGGTTTATAATTAGGATTAATATTTGGGTTTGGTTTATTGTTAGTGATAGTTTTAGGTTTAGGTTTAGGGTTAGGGTTAGTGTTATGAATAGGTTTAAGGTTATTGTTAGGGTTTGTGTTAGGGTTAGGGTGAGGGTTAGGGTTTTTTTGGGTTACAGTTAGGGTTAGAGTTAGAGTAAGTGTTAGGATTACAGTTAGAGTTATAGATAGAGTTAGTTTTAGTGTTAGGGTTAGGTTTATGGGTAGTTTTAGGTTTAGGGATAAGGTTAGGGTTAGGATTAGTGTTACGGATCATGTTAGGGTTTGTGTTAGAGTGAGGGTTCTGGTTAGAGTTAGGGTTTTGTGTATGGTTAGGATTCAAGTTAGTGTTAGGTTTAGGGTTAGGATTAGGTTTGGGTTAGGGTAAGGGTTAAGGTTTGTGTTAGGGTTGGATTTAGGTTTAGGTTTACGGTTAAGTTTATTGTTAGGGTTATCATTAGATTTAGGTTAAGATTAGTTTTAGGGTTAGTGTTAGGGTAAGTTTTAGGTTAGGTTTAGGGTTAGGGTTAGGTTAGGGTTCGGATTATGGTGAGCATTAGGTTTTGTGTCAGGGTTATGGTTAGTGTTATGTTTAGGTTTAGGGTTAGGGTTAGTTTTAGTGTTAGTGTTAGTGTTAGGGTTAGGGCTAGGGTTTTCTTCGGGTTAATATTAGGATTAGTGTTAGGTTTTGTGTTTTGGTTAGGGATAAGTTTAGGGTTATGGTTAGGATTAGGGTTAGCGTTAGTGTTAGTGTTAGGGTTAGGGTTAGTGTTAGTGATAGGGTTAGGTTTAGTGTTAGGGTTAGCATTAAGTTTACGGTTAGTCTTTGGGTTAGGATTAGGGTTATGTTTTTTTTTAGGGTTATGGTAAAACTTATGTTTTCTGTTAAATTTATGGTTAGAGTTAGGGTTAGGGTTCGGGTTAGGGTTATGTTAGGCTTAGTATTAAGTTTAGGTTTAGGTTTATGGTTAGGATTAATTTTTGGGTTAGGTTTAGTGTTAGGTTTAGGTTTAGTGTTTGGGTTAGGGATAGGGTGAGGTTTAGGGTTAGTATTAGCGTTCGGGTTAGGGTTAGGTTCAGGGTTAGGGTTAGAGTTAGCTTAAGGTTAAGGTTTGGGATAGTGTTAATGTTAGTATCATTTGGGTTAGTTTTATTGTTTGGTTTAGGTTTAGGTCTAGTGTTAGGGTTAACATTAGGTTTAGGGTTAGTGTTTGGGTTAGGGCTAGGGTTAGGGTTAGATTTAGGGTTAAGGTAGGGTTAGGGTTTGTGTTAAAGTTATGGTTACGGTTAGGGTTAGGGTTCGTGTTAGGGATATGTGTAGGTTTAGGGATAGGGTTAGGGTTAGGATTAATGTTTGTGTTAGGGATAGTGTTAGGTTTAGGTTTAAGGTTAGGGGTAAGTTTAGGGATAGGGTTAGGTTTAGAGTTAGTATTAGCATTTGGGTTAGAGTTAGGTTTAGTTTAAGGGTTATGGTTATTGTTAGGTTTACGGTTAGGGTTAGGGTTAGTGGTAGAATTAAAGTTAGGGTTAGGATTATGGTTAGTGTTAGGGTTAAGATAAGGGTTAGGGTTTGTGAACAAGTTAGTATTAGCGTTAGTGCTATGGTTTGGGTTTGGGTTAGGATTGGTGTTTGGGTTAGTACTAGGGTAATGGTGAGTGTTAGGGTTAGCATTAGTGTTGGGGTTAGAATTAGAATTTGAGTTAGGTTTAGGGTTAGTAGTAGGATTAGATTTAGGTTTAGTGTTATGGTTAGGTTTAGGTTTAGATATAGGTTTAGTGTTAGTGTTAGTGTTAGGTTTGGTGTTGGGGATACTGTTAAGGCTAGGGATAGGTTTAGGGTTAGTGTTAGTGTTTGGTTTAGGGTTAGTTTTAGGGTTAGTGTTATGGTTAGGGTTAGGGTTAGGTTTAGTGTTAGGGATAGGGTTAGTGTTAGAGTTAGCATTAATGTTAGTGTAAGGTTTAGGGTTAGGGTTCTGTTTAGGCTTAGGTTTAGTTTTAAAGTTAGGGTTAGGTTTAGGGATTAGGTTAGTGTTAGGGTTAGGGTTAGAATTTGGGTTAGGTTGAGGGTTAGTAGTAGGGTTAGATTTAGGTTTTGTGTTAGGGTTAAAATTAGTTTTAGGTATAGGTTTAGTGTTAGAGTTAATGTTAGGTTTTGGGTTTGGGACAGTGTTAAGGCTAAGGATAGGTTTAGGGTAAGGTTTAGTGTTTGGGTTAGGGTTAGGTTTAGTTTTAGTGTTACAGTTAGGGTTAGGGTTAGGTTTAGGGTTAGTGATAGGGTTAGGGTTAGTGTTACTGTTAATGTTAGAGTAAAGTTTAGTGTTAAATTTAGGGTTCTTCTTAGGCTTAGTTTTAGATTTATGGTTAAGGTTTATGCTAGGGTTTGGGTTAGTGTTAGTGTTAGGGTTAGGGTTACTGTTAGGACAGTATTAGGGTTACAGTTTCATTTAAGTTTAGGGTTAGCTTAGTGTAAGAGTTAGGGTTGGGTTAGTGTTACAGTTAGGGTTAGGATTATGGTAAATGCTAGTGTTAGGGTTAGGGTTATAGTTAGGATTAGTGTTAGTGTTAGGTTTAGGGTTAGTTTTAGTTTTATGGTTAGTGTTAGGGTTATGGTTAGCATTAGGTAAGGGTTAGGGTTAGGGTTAGGGTTGGGTTAGGTTTAGGGTATGGTTTCGGTTAGGGTTTGTGTTAGGGTTACTTTTAGGGATAGGGTTACAGTTAGGTGTAGGAATAAGTTTAAGGTTAATGTTAGTGTTAGCATTAGCGTTAGGGTTATGTTTAAAATTAGTGTTAGTGTTAGTGTTAGTGTTACAATTATGGTTAGGGTTAGGGTAAGTTTTATAGTTAGTGTTAGGGTTACGGTTAGTGTTAGAATTAGTGTTAGGTTAGGGTAAGGTTTAGTGTTAGTGTTAGGGTAAGGTTTAGGTTTAAGGTTAAGTTTAGTTTTAAGGTTAGGTTTAGTGTTAGGGTTTGGGTTAGAGTTAGGTTAGGGTTGGTTTTAGACTTAGTGTTAGGGTTTGTGTTAGGGTTAGTATTAAGTTTAGGGTTACAACTTGGAATAGGGTTAGGTTTAGGGTTAGGATTAATGTTAGTGTTAGAAATAATTTTAATGTTAGGGTTAGTGTTAGGGTTAAAGTTATTGTAATGTGTAGGTTTAGAGTTAGTGTTAGTGGTAGGGATAGGGTTAGGTTAGTGTGAGGGTTATGGTTATGGTTCATCTTAGGGTTTGTTTTAGGCTGTTAGGTTTTGGGTTAGGTTAGGTTTAGGGTTAGGTTTAGTTTTAGTGTTTGTGATTGAGTAGTGTTAGGGTTATGGATAAAGTTAGGCTTAGGGTTAATTTTAGCTTCATTTATATGTTTAGTGTCAGGGTTAGTGTTAGGTTTAGGGAAGGGTTAAGGTTATTGTTGGGTTAGATTTAGGGTTATTGTGTGCGTTATGGTTTGTGTTAGGTTTAGGGATAGGGTTATAATTAGGTGTAGGGTAAGGGTTACAGTTAGAGTTAGTGTTAGTGTTACAGTTAGGGTTAGGTTTAGAATTAGTGTTAGGGTTACCATGATGGTTGGCATTAGGGTTAGGGTAAGTTCAAGGGTTAGTGATAGGGTTAGGTTTAGTGTAAGAGTTAGGGTTAGAGTTAGGGTAAGTGCTGATGTTAGTGTTAGGGTTAGGGTAAGTGCTGATTTTAGTGTTAGGGTTAGGGTGAGGTTTAGAGTTAGACTTAGGTTTAAGGTTAGGTTTAGTGTTAGGGTTAGTGCTAAGGTGAGTGTTAGGGTTAGGGATAGGGTTAAGTTTGTGGTTAAGTTTAGTTTTAGAGTTTGAGATAGGGTTAGTGTTAGGGTTAGGTTTAGGTTAAGGGTTAGGATTAGGGTTACGTTTAGGGTTTGTGTTAGTGTTACGCATAGGGTTAGGGTTAGTGTTCGTGTTTGGGTTAGGGTTCGGGTTAGGTTTAGTATTAATGTTAGGGTTATGGTTATAATTAATGTTTGGGTTAGGTTGAACTTAGATTTAAGGTTAGTTTTAAGGATAGTTTTAGGTATAGATTTAGGGTTAGGATCAGGTTTAGGGTTAGGTTTAGGGTTAGGGTTAGACTTAGTGTTAGGTTTAGGTTTTTCGTTAGGGTTAGTGTTAGGGTTAGGGTTACTGGAAGGGTTAAATTAAGGGTAAGGGTTTGGCTTAGAGTTTGGTTTAGGGTTAGGGTTATGGTTAGTGTTATGGTTAGGATTAGAATAAATTTAAGGTTAGCGTCAGGGGTCGGGTTAGTGTTAGGGTTAGGGATAGGGTTAGCGTTAGGTTTAAAGTAAAGTTTAAAGTTAATGTTAGTATTATGGTTAGGGTTAGTGTTAGGTTAAGAGTTAAGGTTAGGCTTGGGTTAGTGATAGGTTTAGGTTTAGGTTTAGGGTTAAGGTCAGGGTTATGTTTATGGTAGGTAAGGGTTACAGTAAAAGTTATTTTAGGTTTAGGGTTATGGTTTCGATTAGGGTTTGTGTTAGGGTTAGCATTAGGGTTAGGTTTAGGGTTACAGTTAGGGTTAGGATTAGGGATAGGGTTAGTGTTAGGGTTAGGATTAGGGTTAGGTTTCGTGTTATGGATAGGGATAGGTTTAGGATTAGCGTTAGGGTTAGCATTAGGGTTAGGTTTACGGTTAGGGTTAGGGTTAGTGTTAGGTTTAGGTTTATGTTTTGGGTCAGTGTTAGGGTTAAGGTTAGGGTTATGGTTATTCTTAGGGTTAGAATTAGAATTAGGGATAGCATTAGGGTTAAGGTTAGTGTTAGGTTTCCTTTTAGTGTTAGGGTTAGTGTTAGGGTTACTGTTAGGGTAGTGTTGGGTTAGGGTTTGGGTTAGGGTTAGAATTAGGCTTAGGGTTAGGATAAGTGTTAAGGTTAGGATTAGGTTACGGTTAGTGTTTGGGTTAGTGTTAGGTTTAGGGTAAGGAAGTCTTAGGGTTAGATTAGGGTAAGGGTTACTGTTTGGGTTAGGGTTTGTGTTAAGTTTGTGTAAGTGTTAGTGTTAGTGTTAGGATTAGTGTTAGGGTTAAGGTTAGGGTTAGTGTTAGTGTTAGGGTTAGGGTTAGGGTATGGGTGATGGATAGGGTTAGTGGTATTAATAGGGTTATATTTTGTATTAGGTTTAGGGTTAGTGTTAGTGTTAGGTTTAGGATTAGGTTTAGTGTTAGGTATGAATTAGCATTAGGATTACATTATGGTTAGGGTTAGGCTTTGTGTTAGATTTAGGCTTAGGCATATGGTTAAGTTTAGAATTAATGTTAGGGTTAGGGTTGCTGTTAGGTTTAGTGTTAATGTTTGGGATACGGTTACAGTTAGGGTTAGATTCCATGTTAAGGTTAATGTTAGGTTTTTGATAGGGTTAGGCTTAGGGTTAGGGTTACGGTTAGGGTTAGTGTTACGGTCAGGGTCAGCATTAGGGTTTGAATTAGTGTTTGGGTTAGGGTTGAGATAGGTTTACAGTTAGTGTTAGGGTTAGTGATAGGTTTAGCTTGAGGTTTAGGGTGAGAATTAGGGTTAGGGTTACAGTTAGTGTTAGTGTTAGTGTTAGGGTTAGTTTTTGTGTTAGGTTTAGGGTTAGTTTTAGGGTGAGGGTTTGTGTTAGAGTTAGGGTTAGGGTTTGGGTAATGGGTAGGATTAGTGGTAGGGTTACGGTTAGGGTTCTTGTTAACAGTAAGTTTAGGTTAATGGTTTGGTTTAGTATTAGTGTTAGGGTTAGGGTTAGGATTAGGGATAGTATTAAGTTTAGGGAAAATTGTAGGCTTAGGGTTAGTTTTAGGGTTAGGGTTAGGATTAAGGTTAGTGTTAGGATCAGCGTTAGAATTAGGGTTAGTGTTAGTGTAAGGGTTAGGGTTAGGGTTAGGATTAGTGTTAGGGTTAGGATTACGGTTAGGATTAGGTTTAGGGTTCGTTTTAGAGTTAGTTGAAGAGTTAGGATAAAGGTTACTCTTAGGGTTCGGGTTATGGTTTGTGTTAGGTTTAGGGTTAGGGTTACAGTTAGTGTTAGGGTTGGGTTAGGTTATTTTGTTGTTAGTGTTATTTTTAGATTTAGGTTATGGTTACTTTTAAAATTAGGGTTAGTTTTAGTATTATGGTTAGTGTTAAGCTTAGGGTTAGGCTTAGTATTAGTTATAAGGTTAGGTTTGGAGTTAGGGTTAGTCGTAGGATTAGGGTTAGATTTAGTGTTAGGGTTAGTTTTAGGGTTAAGTTTAGGCAAGGGTTAGGGTTAGGGTTGGGCTTAGGGTTAGGGTTATGGTTTTTGTTAGAGTTAGGGTTAGATTTGGTTTTATATTAGGGTTAGGATTAGGTTAGTGTTAGCATTAAGATTAGAATTTGGTTAGAGATAGGGTTAGGTTTAGGGTTAGTTTTAAGGTTATGGGTAGAATTAGTGTTCATTTTAGGGTTAGGGTTAGGTTAGTTTAGGTTTAGGGTTAGGATTAGGAAAAAGGTTACGGTTATGGTTAAGGTTCATTTAAGAGTTATGGTTAGTGTTAGGATGAAGGTTAGGCTTAGGGTTAGGTTAGGGTTAAGTTAGGGTTAGGGTTACAGTTATAATTCATAGTAGAGTTAGGGCTAGAGTTAGAGTTCTGTTTAGATTTAGGGTTAGGGTTACTGTTAGGATTATGGTTAGGGTTAGGGTTAGGATTAGGTTTAGCCTTAGGATAAGTGTTAGAATTAGGATTAGGGTTAGGTATAGTGTTATGGTAGGTGTTATGATTAGGGTTAGTTTAGCATTAGGGTTCGTGCTAGAGTTAGAATTAGGGTTAGTGTTAGTGTCAAGTATAGTGTAAAAGTTATGGTTAATAATAGGGTTAATATTGGTGTTAGGGTTAGGGTTACTGTTAGTGTTAGGGATAGAGTTAAGATTAGTCTTAGTGTTAGGGTTAGGTTTAGTGTTAGGGTTTGTGTTAGAGTTAGGTTTAGGGTTATATGATTAGGATTAGGGATAGGGTAATTGTTAGGGTTAGGGTTACAGTTACAGATAGAGTTTGTGTTAGTGTTAGTTTTATTGTTAGAGTTAGTGTTAGGTTTAGGTTTAAGGTTAGTTTAAGGGTCAGTGTAAGTGTTTGTGTTAGGGTTAGAGTTACAGTTAAGTTTAGGATTCAGGTTAGGGTTAGTATTAGGATTAGGTTTAGGTTTAATTTAGGGTTAGGGTTAAGGTTTGTGTTAGGGTTAGATTTAGGGTTAGGTTTAGGTTTAAGTTTATTGTTAATGTTATCTTTAGATTTAGGTTAAGATTAGTTTTAGGGTTAGTGTTAGGGTTAGCATTATGGTAAGATTTAGGTTAGCTTTAGGGTTGGGGTTAGGTTAGGGTTAGGGTTATGGTAAGCATTAGTGTTTGTGTTAGGGTTAGGGTTTGGTTAGGGTTAGAGTTAGGGTTAATTTTAGGGTTAGGGTTAGTTTTAGTATTAGTGTTAGGCTTAGGGTTAGGGTTTGTGTTACAGTCAGGTTTAGGTTTGGGGTTTCGATTAAGATTAGGTTTAGTTTAGTGTTAGGGTTAGGGTTTGGGTTAGTGTTACTTTTATGCTTAGGTTTAGTGTTTCATTTAGGGTTAGGGTTAGGGATAATGTTAGTGTTACTGTTAGGGTTAGGGTTAGAATTAAGTTTAGGCTTTTGGATTTTTTTGACAGGTTTAGTGTTAGGGTTGAGATTAGTGTCACTATTAGTGTTATGGTTACTTTTAGGGTTAGGTTTAGTCTAAGTGTTAGGGTTAATATAGGTTTTGGGTTAGGGTTAGATTAGTGAGAGAATTAGGGTTAGGGTTTGGTTTAGTTTTCGTGTTAGGGGTCCAGTTAGGGTTAGTGTTAGGTTTAGGGTTAGGATTAGGATTAGATTTAGTGTTAGTGTTAGGATCAGTATTAGGGTTTGTGTTAAGTTTAGGATTAGGGTTAGTATTAAGTTTAGGTTTAGTATTAGGATTAGTGTTAGGGTTTGTGTTTGTGTACTGTAAGCATTACATTTATGGTTAGGTTTAGTGTTATTTTTAGGGATAGGTTTAGTGATAGTATTAGGGTTAGGGTTAGGGTTATGTTTAGTGATAAGTTTAGAGTTATTGTTAGGGTTACGGTTAGTGTTAGGGTCAGGGTTAGTTTTATGGTTAGTGTTAGGGTTAGGGATTGTGTTAGGGAAGGGTTACTCTTAGGGTTGGGTTATGTTTAAGGTTATGGTATGGGTTAGTGTTTGTGTTAGGATTAGGGTTAGGGTTAGGGTTATGGTTAGGTTTAGGATTAGGGTTAGAGTAAGTATTAGAGTTAGAGTTAGGGTTAGGTTTAGAATTAGTGTTAGGGTTACCATTAGAATTAGAATTAAGTTTAGGGTAAGTTTTAAGATTAGAGTGAGTGTTAGGGTTAGTTTTAGGGTTAATGTTATGGTTACAGTTAGTGCTCTGGTTAGGGTTAGGGTTAGGGTAAGGTTTGGGTTTAGGTTTAGGGTTAGATTTAGGTTTACGGTTTAGGGTTAGGATAGGGATTAGGGTTAGGTTAGTGTTATGATTTGGATTAGGGCTAGGATTAGGTTAGTGTTTGGGTTTGTGTTAGGATTAGGGTTAGGGTTAGGGTTAGGTTTATGGTTATGGTTAGGATTTAGATTAGGGTTAGTTTTAGGGTTGGGGTTAAGTTTTGTGTTAGGGTTAGATTTATGGTTAGATTTAGGGTTACGTTAATTGTCAGTGTTATCATTAGATTTATTTTAAGATTAGTTTTAGGGTTAGTGTTAGGGTTATGGTTAGAGTAAGGGATAGGTTAGGTTTAGGGTTAGGGTTAGGTTAGGGTTAGGGTTATGGTTAGCATTAGGGTGTGTGTTAGGTTCAAGGTTAGAATTAGGGTTTGTGTTGCGGTTAGTGTTAGGGGTAGGGTTAGGTTTTGTGTTAGGGTTAGGGATATGGTTAGTGCTAGGGTTAGGGTTAGAGTTAGTGTTAGGATTAGGGTTAGGGTTAGTGTTAGGGTTAGGTTTAAATTTAGGGTTAGGGTTAGTGTTAATATTAGGGATAGGTTTAGCGTTACTGTAGATGTTAGGATTAGAGTTAGGGTTAAGTTTAGTGTTACGGTTAGGGTTTGGGTTATGTTTAGGGTTAGTGAACGTGTTAGCATTAGGGTTAGGGTTAGTTTTAGGGTTAGGGTTAGTGTTAAGGTAAGGATTAGGTTTAGTGTTAGGGTTAGGATAAAAGTTTAGGGTTATTTGTTAATGTTAGGGTTAGGGTTAGTGTTAGGGTTACAGTTAGGGTTCGTTTTAGAGTTATGGTTAGTTAGGGTTAGGGTTAGGATTAATGTTTGGGTAAGTGTTAGTGTTAGGTTTAGGGTTAGGATAGGGATTAGGGTTAGGTTTAGTGTTATGATTTGGGTTAGGGCTAGGTTTAGGATTAATGTTTGGGTTAGGTTTAGTGTTAGATTTAGAGTTAGTATTAGGGTTAGGGTTAGGGATAGGGTGAGGTTTAGCGTTAGTATTAGCATTTGGGTTAGCGTTAGGTTTAGGTTTAGGTTTAGGGCTAGGGTTAGTGTTAGGTTTAGGGTGAGGCTTAGGGTTAAAGTTAGGGTTAGGGTTAGGGTTATTCTTAGAGTTAGGATTAGGGTGTGTGCAAGGGTTAGGTTTAGGTTTAGGGTTAGAGTTAGGATTAGTGTTAGGGTCGGTGTTGATGTTAAAATAGGGTTATGGTTAGTGTCAGGGTTAGGATTAGGGGTAGGTTTCGTTTTAGGGTTATGGTTAAGGTTAAGTATAGGATGAGGGTAAGTGTTAGGGTTAGGTTAGGGTTACAGATAGAGTTAGTTTAAGGGTTAAGGTTAGTGTTAGTGTTAGTGTTTGGGTTACGGTTAGTGTTAGGGTTAGCATAGGGTTAGGGTTTGTGTGAGGGTTAGTGTTAGGTTTAGGTTTAGGGTTAGGTTTATGGTTAGGGTTTGTGTTAGGGTTAGGATTCGGGTTAGGGTTAGGTTTAGTGGTAGGATTAGAGTTCTAGTTAGCATTAGGCTTAAGATTACATTTAGGGTAATAATGTTTTAGGGTTAGGGTTCAGGTTATGTTTAGGGTAATGGATAGGTTAGGTTTAGGGGTAGTGCTAGGATCAGCCTGAGGATTAGCATTAGGGTTAGTGTTAGGGTTTGCGTAATGGATGGGTTAGAGCTAGGGTTAGGGCTAGGTTTATGGTTAGAGTCAGGGCTAGGGGTAGGTTTAGGTTTAGGTTTAGTGCAAAGATTAAGTTAGGGTTAGCTTTAGGGTAAGTGTTAGGGCTAAGTTTAGGGTTCGAGTTAGGGTTAAAGCTAAGTTTGGGTCTTGGATTAGGGCTAGGTATTGGGTTATGTTAGGGCTCTTCTTAGTGATACAGCTAATGTAAGAACTAAGGTTACGATTACAGCTAGTTTTAGGTTTACATTTAGGACTAAGTCTAGTTTTAGGATTAGGTTTAGGTTTAGGGTGATGTTTTTAACTAAGGTTAGTGTTAGGGTCAGAGTCAGGGTCATGGTTTGTTTTATGGTTAGGGATAGGACTCAAATTAGGGGTAGGCTTAGGGCTAGATGTAGGGTTAGGATTTGGTTTAGGTTAAGGGTTAGGGTTAGTTCTATGGCTCAGTTTTGTTTTAGGACTAAAGCTAAAGTTAAGGGTAGTTTTATCATTAGTGTTAGTGTTATTGCTACTGATAGGGTGAGTTTAGGCTTAGGAGTAGATTTAGAGTTATGGTTAATTCTAGGGTTAGGGCTATGGCTAATGTTAGAGCTAAGATTAGGGCTAGTGTTTGCCTTATGGTAAAGGATAGGGTTAGAACTGGGAATAGGGTATGGCAAGTTAGAGTTAGTCTTAGGGCTAGAGTTTGGGTTATGGTAAATGATAGGGTTAGAACTGGGAATAGGGTATGGCAAGAGTTAGAGTTAGCCTTAGGGCTAGAGTTTGGGTTAGGGTTAGGGCTAAATTAGGGCTAGGAATAGGTCTAGGGTTAGTGTTAGGCTTAGGCCTAGGATTAGGGTTATGTTTATGGTTAGGTTTAGGGTTAGATTTAGGGGAAGGGATGCCTGTTTGATTTCCACCTCCATTTCCATTTACTCATAGGTGTCAAAATAAAGTGAAACCTTAAAATACAAAGTATTCATGATAGTGGACAATTGAATTGAGAAGAACATACCTTGGGAACAGACTAAGGCTGGATAAAAGATGACTCCTGCCCAGTATCAAAGAAATTTGAACAAAACTAACTCTCACCCTAACATTACCTCTAACCCTAGACATAGCCGTAACCCTAAACCTAACATTAACACTAACCTGATTAGAGAACCATTGATCCTAGAATCCCCACACTTGGTGAGCCTTGTGGGGCAAGCTAAGTGATGAATCCTACGCAACATCAAACAAATCTGAGCAAATAATTATGGAAGATATTTCAGTACATGTATATTTTCCTGTTTTCTCCTAAAGGACTCTCAGATTAAGTTGTTTTTGCATGCTTAAGCATAGACCTACTTTTACAAGGAACATACCAGAGTCCCTAGAGAGAACTGATGGAGTGGGTGAAGTTTCAAGCAGCTAGCACAAACCCTGTTTGATTTTCAACTCCATTAACTTTCCCGTATAGGTCAAAATGAACTGAAATCTTAAAATACAAACTGTTCCTGACAGCGAACCTGTGAACAGAGAAGGCCTAAACCTGGGGAACAGAGTAAATTTAGTTTAAAGATAAATCCTGCCAAGTACCAAAGAATTTTGAATAAAACTAGCTCTAACCCTAACACTAGCTCTAACCCTAGCTCTTCCCCTAACCCTAACATTTTTAAGAAACCTTTGACCGTAGAATTTCCAAACTTAGCAGCCTAGTGGGGCAAACTAAGGGATGAATGCTGTGCAGTATCAAAGAAATCTGTCCAAAAAGTTGATGGAGTATATCAGTACATGCATATTTCCCTATTATCTCCTAAAGGACTCTTGGATAAAGTTGTTTTTACATGCTTCAGCTTAGGCCTACTGTCACAAGAACAAACCAGAGATTGCTCACAGAGAATTGATGGAGTGTGAAGTTTCAAGCAGCTAGCACCAATGCTGTTTGATTTTCAGCTCCATTTCCATTTACCTGTATAGGACAAAATGAAGTGAAACTTTAAAATAAAAACTGTTCCTTACAGTGAACCATTAAACCTAGGAGTCCCAAACATGTGGAGTATAGTAAGATTAGGAAAAAGATTAATCCTTCCCAGTATCAAAGAAATTTGAAAAAAAAAGTAACTCTAATCCTAATACTAGCTCTAACACTATCCCTAACACTAACCTTAACACAAACCCTAACTTGATTGAAACACTGAAGATCCTAGAAGTCCCAAACTTGGGGAGCTTAGTGAGCTAAGATATCAGATGAATCCTATGCAGTATCAAAGAAATATGACCAAATAATTGAGGTGGTATTTCAGTTCATGCATATTTCTCTGTTTTCCTCTAAAGGGATCTCAGGTAAAGTTGTTTTTGCCATCTTCATCTTAGGGCTACTTTCACAAGGACAAACCAGAGAGTTCACACAGAGAACTGATTCAGTGTTTGAAGTTTCAAACAGCTAGTACCAACCCGGTTTGATTTCAACCTTCATTTTCATTTACCTATATAGGTCAATATGAAGTGAAACCTTGAAATCCAGAGTGTCCCTGTTAGTGAACCATTGAAATGAGAAGTCCCAAACCTAAGGAGCATATTAAGGCTAGGTAAAAGTTGATTCTTTCCAAATGTCCATGAAATATGTACAAAACTTACTCTCACCCAAACACTACATCTAGCCCTAGCCCTAACGCTAAACCTAACACTAACCCTAAATTGATTAGAGAACCATTGATATTAGAAGTCCCACACTTGGAGAGCTTTGTGGGGCAAGTTAAATAATGAATCCTACTCAGTATCAAACAAATCTGACCAAATAATTATGGGAGGAATTTCAGTGCATGCACATTCCCTGCTTTCTCCTAAAGGGCTCTCAGATAAAAATGTTTTTGCGTGCTTCAGCTTAGGCCTACACTCACAAGGAATATACCAGAGTGTCCCCACAAAGAATTCAGGGTTTGTCTGCAGTTTCAAGCAACTAGCATAAACCCTGTTTGATTTCCAGGTCCATTTACATTTAGTCGTATAGGTCAAAATGAAGTAAAATGAAAATATTAACTGTTCTGGACACCAAACATTAGAACCAAAAGGCCTAAACCTGGGAAACAGAGTAAGGTTAGTTAAAGATGAATCCTGGATTGTATCAAAGAAATTTGAATAAAGTAACTCTAACCCTAACACTACCTCTAAACTGAGCCCTAATCCTAAACCTAAACATTAACATAGCTCTATCCCTAACCGTAACATTAACCCTAATTTTAACTGTAACCATTGCGCAAAACCTAGCTCTAAATATATCCATTACCATAACTCTAACCATAACCCTAATGCTAAATGTAGCCCTAACCCTAACATTTACCCTAGACCTGCTCTAACCCTAACCCTCACCCTAGCCTTAAATCTAGGTCCAACCATAACACTTATCCTAAACCTAACCCTAACCCTAGGCCTAAACATAACCTTAACCCTAATCCTAACACTAGCCCTCATCATAACCATATACATAGCCCTAAACCTAGCTGTAATTCTATCTTTTACCCTAAACTTAAGCATAACCCAAATGCTAACAATAGGACTAAACCTAACTGTATAGCTATCCCTAAGGCTATTCAAAACCCTAAACCTAACCTGAACCCTAAATCTAACCATGTCCATTACTCTAAACCTAATGCTAATTTGAGCCTTAACTCTAAACCTTAACCAAAACCAATACCTAATCCTGATCCTGACCATAATAACACACCTAGCTCTAAACCTGACCTTTACCCTAAACCTAACCCTTACAGTTGACCTATTCATAACCAAACCCTACAACTATCCTTAACTGTAATGCTGAACTTGACATTAACCCTAGCCTTAATCCTAGCCCTAGCCCTAACACAAACCCTCATCCAACTTGTAAAACTAGCCTTAATCCTAACCCTCACCCTAACCCTAACCCAACACCTAATCCTAACCACAATCCTAGCCCTAACCTTAACTCTAACTGTATCCATTACCCTAAACATAACCCTTATCCTAATGATAACCCTAGGACTAACCCTAACCCTATCACAATCCCCAAAAAAATCAATTACCCTAAACCTAACCTGAACCCTAAACCTAACCCTATCTTTACCTTAACCCTAACCCTAACTCTAATTCTAGCTATAACCCTAAACTCAAACCTAAACCAAGCCCTAACACTGACCCTGGCCCTAATAATTCCCCTAGCTCTAAACCTGACTCTTACCCTATACCTAACCCTTACAATAGACCTAGAAGTAAACCTTTTCCTAAAACTATCTCTAACCTTAGCCCTAATTTAGCCCAATCCCTAATCCTAGTCCTAAAACTAATTCTAACTCTCACATTAGACTTTTCACTCATTCTAACTCTTACCATAACCATAACCCTAGACCTAACCCTAGCCCTATCCCTTGCCCTAGCACTAACCTTAGACAAAACATAACTCTAAATCAAGCCCTAACCTGAAGGCTATGCCAAACCCTAACACTAGCCCAAACCCTAACACTAATCCTAAAACTAGCCTTAACCATAGCCCTAGCCCTAAAACAAAACCGAGCTATAGCAATAACCCTAACACTTAACCTAAACCAAACCATAACCTTAAACCTAGCCCTAATGTAACCCTAATATGAGTTGTAAGCCGAACCTTTAAACTAACCCTGAACCTGACACTGACCCTAATACTACTAGCTCTAAACATCACCCTAACCCTAAACCTAACCCTAACACTATCTCTAGCCCTAAAACCCTAAAACTAGCCCTAAACTTCACCCTAGTACTTGCTTTAGCCCTAACCCTAACCCTATCCCTAACTTAACAGAAAACATAGCCCTAATCCTAGCTTTAACTCTAGCCCTATTCATAACCATAAACCTGGTTCTAAATAGATCTCTAACGCTATCCATTACCATAACCAAAACCATAACCATAATGTTAACCCTAGGCATTAACCTAAACCTATCCCTAATCTTAATCCAATCAATTACCCTGAACCTAACCTGAACCTAAACCTAACCCTATCATTACCCTAACCCTAACACTAAAACTAATTCAAGCCCTAACTTTAAACCTTAACCTATCCCAAACCCTAACCCTGACCTTGACTCTAATAAAACCCCTAGCTCTAAACTTGAACATAACCCTACACCTAACCCTTACCCTAGACGTAGCCATAAATCTAACCCTAAAACTATCTTTAACCATAATTCTGTACATGAAATTAGCCCTAGCCCTAATCCTAGTCCTAAACCTAAAACAAACCCTAGTCCTCATCCTAGTCCTAAACCTAGCTTTAATCATAACCCTAATCCCACCCCTAACCCTAATTCTAACCTCAACCTACCTCTATACCTAGCCATCTCTTACCCTAAACTTAACCCTAACCCTAACTCTAGGCTTAAGCCAAACAATAAAACTAGCCCTAATCCTAGCACTAATTTAAGGTATCTCTAGCCCTAACACTAACTATTGCCCCGAGACACACTCTAACTCTCGCCCTATACCTATCCCTAGTTCTAACCTATCCCTTATCTATATTTTACCATAACCCTATCCCTTGCCCTAACTCTTGCCCTATCCTTAGTTTCAGCCCTAACCCTAAATCTAACCCTAACAATAAGCCTAAGCTTAACACTTACACTAGCCCTAAACCTAACCCTAGGACTAAACCAAAACCAAGCAATAGCCCTAACCCTAAACATTAACTTAAACCAAACCCTAACACTAAACCTAGACCTATCCCTAGCCCTAATTCGAGTTCTAACACTAACTTTAAAACTAACACTGACCCTGACTCATATCCTAACACTCAACCTAGCTGTAAACACCACCCTCACCATAAACTGAATGCTAAGAATAACCCTAACAATAATTCGAGTCCTATCCCTAAACCTAAAACGAACCCTGACGTGACTCTTATCCTAACACAAACCCTAGCTATAAATATCACCCTAAACTTAAACCTAACCATAACACAAAAACTAACCTAATTTTAACCCTAGTTCTTACATTAGCTGTGGCCCTAATCCTATCCCTAACCATAACACCAAAACTAGCCCTAATCCGAGCCCTAAACCTAGATTTAACCCTAACTATAACCCTAACCATAGCCCTAAACCTAGCTCTAAACCAATCCCTTACCCTAAGCAAAACCCTAAACCTAAGGGTAACCCTAGACCTATCCCTAATCCTTAGGCTAACCAAAACTCTATCTCTATTAATAGCCCTAACCCTAGCTCTCATTCTAGCTCTAACCCTATCCCAAATTCTAACCCTAACCCTGACCCTTATACTGACCATACCACTAATCCTAGGTCTAACTCTAACCCTAACTCCAACCCAAAACCTATGGTAATGCTATCCCTAGACCTAACCCTGAAGCTAACTCCCAGCCTAGCCCTAACCATAGCTCAGAATCTAACCCTTATGCTAAACATAACCCTAAACCTAACCCTAGTTCTAACCCTTACCCTAACCCTAACTCAAGACCTAATTCTAACCATAACCCTAGTCATAACCTTAACTCTAACTGTATCCATTACCGCAAACATTACCCGTACACCAATGCTAACCCTAGGCCTAACCCTAACCTTATCACTATCCCCCAAACTGTTAATTACCCTAAACCTAACCTGAACCCTAAACCTAACCTTATCATTACCCTAATGCTAACACTAATGCTAATTTGAGCCCTAACCCTAAACTCAAACCTAAACCAAAGCCCAACACTGACCCTGACTTAATAATTCCCCTAGCTCTAAACCTGATTATTACTCTATACATAACCCTTACATTAGACTTAGACAGAAACCTAACCCTAAAACTATCCCTAACCATAACTACAGACCTGACTTTAGCCCTAGCCATAATCCTAGCCCTAACCCTAGCACAAACCCTAGCCCTTATCCTAGCCCTAAACATAGCCTTAATTATAACCCTAACCCTAACTCTAGGCCTAAACCTGACACTAACACTAGCCCTAATTTATCCCTATCCCTAACCCTAACCCTAACCCTAGTCCAAAGACTGACTCTAACTCTCACCATAGCCCTAACTCTAGTTCTAACCCTATACATTACTGGAAGCCTAATCCTAGCCTGAACCGTAGGTCTAACCCTAGTCCTATTCATATCCCTGGCCATAACACTAGATCTAACCCTAACTCTAAATCTAACCCTAACAATAAGCCTAAGCCTAAACCTAACCCTAGCCCTAACCATAAGGCTAATCCTAAAACTAGCCTTAACCATAGCCCTAGCACTAAAACAAAACCGAGACATAGACCTAAACCAAATCCTTAACATAAACCAAGCCCTAATCCTACACCTAGCCCTAACCCTAGCAATAATTTCGAGTCTTAAGCCAAACCCTAAAACGAACCCTCAACCTGACTCTTACCTTAACACTAACCCTAGGTCTAAACATCACCCTAACCCTAAACCTAAACCTAACACTAGACCTAGTCCTAAACCCTAACACTAAAATTAGCCCTAATCATAACCCTAGTACTTACATCAGATGTAACCCTAACCCTAGCCCTAACTTAACCCAAATCCTATCCCTTTCTCAGTCCTATCTCTAGCTTTAACCCTAAACTTAACTCCAACTCTATCACTAATTGTAACCATATCCCTAGCTGTAACCCTAGCTCTAACCCTACCCATTACCCTAATCATAACCCTAACTCTAATGCTAACCTTAGGCCTAAACCTAACCCTATTTCTAATCTTCTCCCTATCCATTACCCTAAATCTAACCTGAAACCTAAACCTAAACCTATCATTACGCTGATCCTAAAGTTAATGCTAATTCGAGTCCTAACTTTAAACCTTAACCTATCCAAAACACTAATCATGACTATGACCCTAGTAATATCCTTATCTCTAAACCTGACCCTAACACTAAACCTAACTCTTACACAAGGCGTAGCCATGAACCTAACCTTAAACTGTCTTTAACTGTAACCCTAGACCTGAAATTAACCCTAACCATAATCCTAGCCCTAAACCTAGCCTTAATCCTAACCCAAAACATAACCCGAGCCCTAAACCTAATTCTAACCCTCACCCTAGCCCTAAACCTACCTATAACACCATCCCTTACCATAAACCTAACCACAAGCCTAAACCTAACCCTACCCCCCGCCCTAACCCTAGGGCTAATATTAACACTAAACCTAGCGCTAATCCTAGCCCTAATTTAATCCTATCCTAACCCTAACCATAGCCCTAAGACTAACTATAACTCTTGCCCTAGCCCTAGCCCTAGTTCTATCCTTAGCCCGAGTCCAAACTCTAGATCTAACCCTCACTCTAAATCTAAACCTAACTCTAAATTTAACTGTAATCATAAGCCAAACCAAACCCTAACACTACCCCTAACCACAATGCAATTCCTAAAACTTGCCCTAGCCCTGGCCCTAGCCATAAAACAAAACCAAGCCATATCCCTAACCCAAACCCTTAACCTAAACCAAATCCAAACCTTACACCTAGCCCTAACCCTAACTCTAAAAATTACTCTGACACTGACGCTGACCCTAACACTAATCCTAGCTCTAATCATCACCCTAAATTAAATTAACCCTAACACTAGACCTAGTCTTAACTCTAACCCTAAATCTAGCCTTAATTGTAACCCTAGGTTGTACATTATTTATTGTCCTAACCCTAACATTAACCCTAACACAAATCCTACCCTGGATCCGAGCCCTAAACCTAGCTTTATCCCTAATCAGAACTCTAACACTAGCCCTAAACCTAACCCTAACCCTAGCTCTAACCCTAGCTCTAAACCAATCTATTACCCTAAGCCAAACCCTAACCCAAATGCTAACCCTAGTCCTATCCCTAATCCTTAGCCTAACTTTAACTCTAAAAATATTACTAGTCTTAGCCCTAGCCCTCATTCTACCTCTAAAACTTAACCCTGACCCTCATCTGACCCTAAAAGTAATCCTAGGTATAAACCTCACCCTAAACCTAAACCAAAACCTAACACTAGACCTACTGGTAACCCTATACTTATACCTAAGCCTAATACTACACCTAGACCCAAAGCTAATCCTAAATGTAGCTATAACTCTAGCCATAGACCTAAACAAAATTCTAGCACTAGCCCTAACAATAACCCTTGACATAAACCAAACACTTACCCTACCCCTAGACCTAACCCTAGTCCTAATTCTGGCTCTAACCCTAAACCTAAACCTATCCCGAACACTGACCCTGATCCTAACACTTAAACTAGCTTTAAACCTGACACTAACCCAAAACCTAGACCTAACACTAGACCTAGCCATAACCTTCAACCTAAAACTAGCCCTAAACATAACCCTATCTTTTACATTACACATAGGCCTAACCCTAGCCCTAAACCTAACACAAAACCTAGAGCTAATCCTAGGCCTAAACTTAGCTCTAAGCATAAACCTAAGCCTAGCCCTAACCCAAACCCTAACTCTAACCCTAACCCTCTCCTTAGACCTAAACCTAGCTCAAAGCCTAACCCTTACACTAAACATAACCCTAGCCCTATCCTAAATTCTAATCCATACACTAGCCCTAATCCTAACCTTAACCCTAGCCCAAACTTTAGCTCTAACCATATCCACTACCCTAATCCTAACCCTAACCCTAACCCTAATTAAAACCCTATCCCTAACACTAAACCTAACTCTAACCATAATCTTGAACTTAGAACTAAACCTAAACCTGACCCTCACACTAGCTCTAACCCTAGCTCAAATACTAACCCTTATCTTAACCTAACCACAATCTTAACCCTAAACTAACATTTACCCTTACCCTAACACTTACCCTAAACAAAACCTAGCTCTATCCCTAAACTTAACCCTAATCCTAGACTTAATCCATACCATAATCTAGCCCTAACCCTAGCTCTAAAACTAGCCATTACAATAACCATAACCCTAACCCTAATGCTAACCCTAACCTGATCACTTAAAACTGACCCATCCGTTACCTTAAACCTTAACTAAAACCTAAAGTAAACCCTTCCATTACCTTAACTCTAAACCTAACCCTAACGCTAATTCAAGCCCTAACCCCTTAACCTTAATGTAAACCAAGTGCTAACCCTGACCATGACCGTGACACTAATAATAATTCTAGATCTAAAGCTGACCTTTAACTTAAAACTAACCCTTACACTAGACCTAGCCATAACCTAACCCTAAAACTATCCTTAACCATAACCCTAGACCTTATATTATCCCTAGCCTGAGTCCTAGCCTTAACCCTAGCAGAAAACCTACCCCTCATCCTTGCCCTAATCCTAGCCTTAATCCTAAACTGAACCATAACCCTAGGCCTAATCCTAATTCTAACCATCACCCTACCACTAAACCTAGCACTAACCCCTCCCATTCCCCTAAACTTAACCCTAAACACAATGCTAACCCTAACCCTAGCCCAACCATTAGGCTTAATCCTAACACTAACCCTAGTCCTAATCCTAGCCCTAATTTATCTCTAACCCTAAACCTCACCCTAAGCCTACTCCTAAGAATAACTCTAATTCTCACCCTTGACATATCCCTAGTTCTGAACATATTCCTTACCATAATCCTAACACTAGCCCTAACCCTAGCATGAGCCCTAACCCTAGATCAACCCTAACTCTAAATCTAACCCTAACCCTAAGCCTAAACTTCACTCTAACACTAGCCCTAACCCTGACATTATCCAAAATCTAGCCTTAACCCTAGCCTTATCCCTAAAACAAAACTGAGCCATAGCAATAACCATATCTCTTAACCTAAACCAAAACCTAACGCTACACCTAGCACTAACTTTAGCCCTAATTCGAGTCCTAAACCTAACACTAAAACTAACCCTGACCCTGACACTGACACTAAATATAACCCTTGCTCTAAACATCACCTGAACCCTAACCCTAAAACTGGCACAAATTGTAACACTAGTTCATACATTAGCCATAGCCCTAAACCTAGCCCTAACCAAACCCAAAACCTAGCCCTTATTTGAGACTTAACCCTACTTTTAAACCTAACCCTAAACCAAAACCTACCACTAAACCTTACCCTAACCCTAGCCTGAATCCTAACCATAACCCTAGCCTTATCACTAGCTCTAAACCTATCCATTTCCCTAAACCTAACCATAACCCTAATGGTAATCCTAGGACTAACCCTAACCTTATTCATTAACCTAAACCTAACCTGAACCCTAAACCTAACCCTATCATTACCCTAACCCTAATGATAATTTGAGCCCTAATCCTAAACTTAACCTAAGCCAAACCCTAACTCTGACCCTTCCTGTAATAATA
This sequence comes from Marmota monax, assembly GCF_021218885.2. Lineage (NCBI taxonomy): Eukaryota > Metazoa > Chordata > Mammalia > Rodentia > Sciuridae > Marmota > Marmota monax. The sequence continues at coordinate 67,899 of NW_026692966.1, forward strand.
TACCTAGCTCTAACCCTGACCGTACCTCTAAACCTAACCCTTATACTAGACCTAGCCATAAACCTAACCCTAAAACCATTCCTAAAGTAACCATAGACCTGACATTTGCCCTAGCTGTAATCCTAGCCCTAACCTTAACACAAACCATAGTCCTAACCCTAACACTGACCATAACCATAGCCCTAATCCTATCCATAACCCTAGCTCTAAACTTAGCTCTAACCCTATCAATTGCCCTAAACATAGCCCTAATTCTAATGCTAACCCTAGGCCTAAATCTAACCCTATGCCAAACCGTAACCCTATCCATTATGCTAAACCTAACCTGAACCCTAAACCTAACACTATCATTACCCTAACCCAAACCCCAATGCTAATTTTTGCCCTAACCCTAAACTCTAAATTAAACAAAACCCTATACATGACCCTGACCCTAATAATACCCCTAGTTCTAAATTTGACCCTTACCCTAAATCTAACCCTTACACTAAACATAACCATAAACCTAACCCTAAAACTATCCCTAAACGTAACCCTAGAACTGACATTTGCCCTAACACTAATCCTAGCCCTAACCAAAACACAAACCTTAGCCCTCATCCTAGCCCTTAACCTAGCCTTAATCATAACTCTAATGAAACCCTAGCCCTAATCCTAATTCTAACATTCGTCCTAGCCCTAAACCTAGCTCTAACCCCATCATTTACACTAAACCTAACCCTAAGCCCCAAACTAACCCTAGGCCTAAACATATACATAAACCTGGAAGTATTACTAGCCCTAATTAAGTGTTATACCTAACCAAACCCTAAGCCAATCCCTAAGACTAACTCTCACTCTTGCCCTAACCTTATCCCTAGTTCTAACTCTATTTTTATCATAACTCCAATCCTAGCTATAAACCTAGAACTAATGCTAGCCATATCTTTAGCCCTAGACCTAACTCTAGATCTAATCCTAACTCTAAATCTAACTCTAAACCTAAGACTAAACCTAACCCTAACATTAGTCCTAAACTTAACACTAATCTTAAAACTAGCCCTAAACATAGCCCTAGTCCTAAAACAAAACTGAGTCATAGCCCTAACTTTAAAGCTTAACCTAAACCAAAACCTAATCCTACACCTAGCCCTAAGCCTAGCCCTAATTCAAGTCCAAACCCTAAACCTAATATTACCCCTGACCTTAATTTTTACCCTAATATTAACCCTAGCTCCAAACATCACCCTAATTTTAAACCTAACCCTAACACTAGACCTAATCCTAACCCCAATCTTATAACTAGCCCAAAATGTAACTCTACTTCAAACATTGGCCATAACTCTGAACCAAGCCCTAACTCTAATCAAAACTTAGCCCTAATCTGAAACCTAACCCTAGCTTTAACCCTAAACCTAATTCTAACACTAGCCCTAACCCTACCCTAAATGTAGCCCTAACCCTAGGTCTAACCCTATCCCTTACCCTAAGCCAACCCTAACCCTAATGCTAACCCTAGTCCTAACCCTAATCCTATTATGAGTACTAACACTAGCCCTCATTCTAGCTCTAACCATAACTCAAACCTGACACTTATTCTGACCCTAATGGTAACCGTAGGTCTAAACCTGACCCTAACCCTATACTGAACCCTAATACTAGCACTAGAAATAAACCTATTCCTAAACCTAACCCTAACACTAGACCTAGACCTAAACCTAATCCTAAATCTAGCCATATCTCTAGCCCTAGACATAAACAAAAACCTAGCCCTAGCCCTAATAGTAAACCTTAACTTAACCCAAACACTAACCCTACACTTAGACCTAATGCTAGTGATAATTCTGGCTTTAATCATAAAGCTAACTCTAACCTGAACACTGACCCTGACCCTAACACTAACGCTAGCTCTAAACATCATGCTAACACTAACCCTAACCCTAACACTTGTCCTAGCCATAACACTAACCAAAAAGTTGGCCCTCATCATAATCCTAGTTTGTACATTAGCTGTATCCCTAACAGTAGCCCTAACCTAACCCAAAACCTGGACCTAATCCGAGTGCTAACCCTAGCTTTAACCTTTACACTAACCCTAGCCATAAGCCAGTCCATAACCCTTCCCTAACCATAGCTCTTATCCTATTTGTTACCTTAAGCCAAACCCTAAACCTAATGCTAACCCTAGTCCTAATGCTAATCCATAGCCTAACCCAAACCCTATCCCTATTACTAGTCCTAACCCTAGCAATCATTCTAGCTCTAACCATAACCTAAACCCTAATCCTAACCCTGAAAATTATACTGACCCTAACACTAACCGTAGGTCTGAACCTGACCTTAACCCAAACCTGAACCCTAACATTAGCCCTACTGCTAATCCTATACCTAAACCTAAACCTAACACGAGTCCTAGACCTAAACCTAATCCTAAATCTAGCCATAACTCTAGCCCTAGACCTGAACAACAACCTTGTCCTAGCCCTAACATTCACCCTTAACATAACCCAAACACTAACCCTACTTCTAGACCTAACCCTAGTCCTAATTCTGGCACTAACCCCAACACTCACTCTCACCTGAACACTGACCCTGACCCTAACATAAACCTAGCTCCAGAACTCAGCATAACTCAAAACCTAATCCTAACACTACACCTAGCCGTAACCCTAACCCTAAAACTAGCACTAATCATAACCCTAGCTCTTAACTACTCATGGCCCTAACCCTAGGCCTAAACTAACACAAAACCTAGCCCAAATCCTAGGCCTAAACGTAGCCCTAAGTGTAACCCTAAACTAACCCTAGCCCTAACCCTAACCCTGACCCTCCCCTTAGACCTAACCCCAGCTCAAAGCCTAAACTTTACCCTAAACATAACCCTAGCCCTATCCCAAACCCTAACCTAACCCTAGCCCTAATCCTCACCTTAACCATAGCCCTAACCATAGCTCTAATTCTATACATTACCCTAACCCTAGCCCTAATCCTAACCATAACCCTAGACCTAAGCCTAACTCTAATCCTATCCATTACCCTAACCATAATCCTAACCCTAATTCTAACCCTAGGTTAACCCTAAGCCTATCAAAATCCCTAAACCTATTCCTTACCATAAAACTAATCTGTTCCTTAATCCTAAGCCTATTAATTACCCTAACCCTAACTTTAACCCTAACACTAATAAAGCCCTAAATCTAAACCTTAACCTAAACTGAACCATAAGCCATACCCTGACCTTAATAATACATCTAGCTCTAAACTTGACCCTTACCCTAAATCTAACCCTTACACTAGACCTAATCCTAAACATAACCCTAAATCTATCCCTAACCATAACCCTAGACTTAACCCTAGACACTTACCCTAACACAAACCCTAGCTCTAAACTTTATCCTAACCGAAAAACTAACCCAAACACTACAAAAACCCTAAATCTACCCATTACCATAACCCTCGCTCTTACATTACCCATACACCTAACAGTAGCCCTAAACCTCACACACAACCTAGCCCTAATTCTAGCCCTAAACCTAGACCTAAGCATAACCCTAACCCTATCCCCAGCACCAACCTCAACCCTAACACTGGCCCTGGCCCTAACACTACTCAAACTCTAATCCTTACCCTAAACATAACAATAGCCCTAACCCTCAACCTAACCCTAAACCTAGCCCTAATCCTAACTGTAATCATAGCACAAATCCTAGCACAAACTCTATCCATTACCTTAAACACAACCCTAACCCTAATGCTAACCCAAGCCATAACCCTAACCTTAAACCTAACCGTAGCCTTGACTCTAATCCTAACCCTCATCCTAGCCCTAACCCTAGCTCAAACCCTAACACTTCTGCTAAACCTAACACTAACACTAACCCTAGGCCTATCTCTAAATGTAGACAAAATCCTAAGGTTAACACAAGCCCTAACACTAGCACTAACTCTATTCTTTACCCTAAACCTAACCCTAACCCAAATGCTAACCCTAGGCCTAACCCTAATCCTATCACTAACACTAACCCTATCTATTACTCTAAACCTAGTCCTAGCCCTAACAATAACCCTTAACCTAAACCAAACAATAACACTACCCCTAGACCTAAACCTACTCCTGATTCTGGCTTTCACCTTAACTCTAATCTGAACATTGATCCTGACACTAACACTAAACCTAGCTCTAAAAGTGACTCTAAACCAAAATCTAAACCTAACAATAGGCCTAGCCATAACCCTAACCCTAACCCTAAAACTAGCCCTAGTTAGAACCCCAGATCTTACATTACACATAGCACTAACACTAGAACTAAACCTAACACAAAACCTAACGCTAATCCAAGTCCTAAACCTACCGTAAGCATAACCCTAACCCTAAACCTAGCCCTAACCCTAAGCCTAACCCTCACCTTAGACATAAGCATACCTCAAAGCCTAACCTTTGGCCTAAACATAACCCTAGCCTTATCCCTAACAATAACCCTAACCTTAAGCCCTAACCCTAACCCTAAACCTAACCCTATACATTACCCTTATGGTAACCCTATTCCTAATGCTAACCATAGGCCTAACGCTAACCCTATCGCAAACCCTAAATATCTCCATTACCCTAAACACACCCTGAACCCTACACCTAACCCTATTCATCACCCTAAACCTAACTCTAAACCTAATGCTCATTTGAGCCCTATCCCTAAATCTTAACTTAATACAAACCATAACACTGAACCTGAACCTAAATATAACCCTAGCTCTAAAACTGACCCTTACCCTAAACTTAACACTTAAACTAGACTAAGACATAGACTTAATCCTAAATCTACTCTTAACTGTAACATATTAGACTTGACATTATCCCTAGACCTAATTCTAGACCTAATCCTACAACAAACCCTAGCCCTCATCCTAGCCCTAAACCTAGCCTTAATCATAACCCTAACACTAACCCTAGCCCTAATCCTAATTCTAACCCTCACTCTACCTCTAAACCTAGCTATTACACATCCCTTTCCCTAAACTTAACCCTAACCCTAGCCCTAATGCTAGGCATAAGCTGAACACTAACCCTAGTTCTAATCCTTGCCCTGATTTAGCCCTATTCCTAAAACTAAACATAACACTGGCCCTAAGACTAACTCTAACTCTTGCCCTAGTCTTATCCCTAGTTCTAACCCTATCATTTACCATAACCCTAAACCTAGCCCTAATCTTTGCCCTATCCTTAGACCTAGCCCTAACCCTAGATCTAAACTTAACTCCAAATCTTATCCTAACCCTAAGCCTAAGCCTAACACAAACACTAGCCCTAACCCTAATGCTAATCATATAACTAGCCCTAACCCTAAACCTAGGACTAAAACAAAACTGAGGAATAGGGGCTGAGGATATGGCTCAAGTGGTAGTGCATTCGCTGGCATGTGTGGGGTGCTGGGCTCGATCCTCAGCAATAATACAAATACAATTTTAAAAAAAGATGTTGTGTCCACCAAAAACTAAAAAAAAATTAAAAATTCTCTCTCTCTCTCTCTCTCTCTCTCTCTCTCTCTCTCTCTCTCAAAAAAATAACAGAGAAATAGTTCTAACCTTAAACCTTAACTTAAACCAAACTTTAACACTACACCTAGACCTAACCCTAGCACGAATTTGAGTCCTAACCATAACCATAAAATAACCCTGACCCCGAATCATATCCTAACACTCACCCTAGGTCTAAACACCACCCTAAACTTAAACCGAACCCTAGCAGTAAGTCTAGCCTTAATGTGAGTCATAACCCTAACCTTAAAACTAATCCTGATACTGACTCATATTCTAACAGTCACCCAGGTTCTAAACACCTCCCTCTCCTTAAACTGAACCCTCACAGTAATCCTAGCCATTATTTGAGTCCTAACCCTAACCCTAAAACTAACACTGTCTCTGAATTATATCCTAATACTAACCCTAGGTATAAATGTCACCCTAACTTTAAACCTAACCCTCACACTAGACCTACCCCTACCCCTAACCCTAATTGTAACCCTAGTTCTTACATTATCCATTGCCTTAACATTAGCCCTACCCCTAACACAAAAATTAGTCCTAATATGAGCCGTAAACCTAGATTTAACCCTAACCCTAGCCCTAATGCTAGCTCTAAAACTATCACTTAACCAAAGCAAAACCCTAACCCTAATGGTAACCCCAGACCTATCCCTAATCCTTAAGCTAACCAAAATCCTAACCCCTTAATAGTCACAACCCTACCCTCACTCTAAATCTAACACTATTCTAAACCCTAATGTTAACCCTGACCATTATTTTGACCCTAACACTAACCCTAGGTCTAAACCTGGCCCTAACCCTAGAGCCTTACTCTAACTCTAAACCTAACCAGAAAACTAACATTAGACCTAACCCTAAACCTCACACTTGCTATAGACCTAACACTAACTCAAACCCTAACACTTACCACAAACCTAAACATAACAATAGCCCTAACCCTAAACCTAAACTTCAATCTAACACTACCAATAACCCTATGCCTACATCTAACCATATCCATTACTCTAACACTAACCCTCCCCCAATGATGATGCTAGCCCTAATCCAACCCTAACCCTAACCATATTCTAATCTTATCCCTAGACATAACTCTAAACCTAAACTTTTCCCTAGCCCTAACCCTAGTTCATAATCTAATCCTTATGCTAAACAAAACCCTAACAATAACTCTAGTTCTAACCCTAAACCCAAACCTAACTCAAGACCTATTCCTGACCATAACCCTAGCCCTAACCTTAGCTTTAACCCTATTCATTATCCTAACCATTTCCCTTACCCTAATGCTAACCCTAGGCCTAAAACTAACCCTATTGCTAAACCTAACCCTATCAATTACCGTACACCTAACCTGAACCCTAAACAAAACCTATCATTACCCTTACCCTGACCCCTATGCTTATTTCATCCATGACCCTAAACCCTAA